>NC_041389.1:51074148-51090841 GCF_002162155.2 Triticum dicoccoides
GTTTGGAGGCAACATTATAAGCCCCTATCTTTCTTTGTGTCTGATTAAAACTCCATAACCACAAGTATTGCGTGAGTGTTAGCAATTGTAGAAGACAATATGATAGTTGAGTATGTGAAGTTTGCTAAATTAAAGCTCTGACATAGACCCTTCCTGGAAATAAGATGAATTGCAGTTGTTTGATGACTAAGAATGAAGTTTGCTAGTTCTCAAGAAAGTTTATGGTCTATGCTTCAACATGTGAATAACTTGTTACTTGATCGTGAACAGTTTTATGAGATGAACTACTATTATGACATATAATGATGCTAGAAAAGGTGATTGAAATTATTATTGATCAAACTTCTGCACCTCTAGCATTCACACTTCATAAATTCTTTCTTTTATCATTTACCTACTCGAGGACGAGCAGGAATTAAGCTTGGGGATGCTCATACGTCTCCAACGTATCTATAATTTATGAAGCATTCATGCTATTTTATTATCTGTTTTGAATGATTATGGGCTTTATTATACACTTTTATATTATTTTTGGGACTAACCTACTAACCGGAGGCCCAGCCCATATTGCTGTTTTATTGCCTGTTTCAGTATTTCGAAGAATAGGAATATCAGACGGAGTCCAAACGGAATGAAACCTTCAGAAAAGTTATTTTGGAACAGAACCAATCCCGGGAACTTGGAGTGCAAGCTAGGGGATCATCGAGGATGCCACGAGATAGGGGGGGCGCGCCCACCCCCCCGGGCGCACCCTACCCTCTCGTGGGCCCCTTGAGGCTCCCCAGACCGACATCTTTCGCCAATATAAGCCTACATACCCTAAATACATCAAATATCAAGATAGATCAGGAGTTCCGCCGCCGCAAGACTCTATAGCCACCAGAAACCGCTTGGGAGCCCTTCCCGGCACCCTGCCGGAGGGGGGATCCTTCACCGGTGGCCATCTTCATCATCTCGGCGCTATCCATGACGAGGAGATAGTAGTTCACCCTCGAGGTTGAGGGTATGTACTAGTAGCTATGTGTTTGATCTCTCTCTCTCGAGTTCTCTCTCTCGTGTTCCCTCTATGGCACGATCTTGATGTATCCCGAGCTTTGCTATTGTAGTTGGGATCTTATGATGTTTCTCCCCCTCTACTCTCTTGTAATGGATTGAGTTTTCCGCTTTGAAGTTATCTTATCGGATTGAGTCTTTTATGATTTGAGAACACTCGATGTATGTCTTGCCGTGATTATCTGTGGTGACAATGGGATATCATGTGCCACTTGATGTATGTTTTGGTGACCAACTTGCGGGTTCCGCCCATGAACCTATGCATAGGGGTTGGCACATGTTTTCGTCTTGACTCTCCGGTAGAAACTTTGGGGTACTCTTTGAAGTACTTTGTGTTGGTTGAATAGATGCATCTGAGATTGTGTCATGCATATCGTATAATCATGCCCACGGATACTTGAGGTGACAATGGAGTATCTAGGTGACATTAGGGTTTTGGTTGATTTGTGTCTTAAGGTGTTATTCTAGTACGAACTCTTGAATAGATTGATCCGAAAGAATAACTTTGAGGTGGTTTCGTACCCTACCATAATCTCTTTGTTTGTTCTCCGCTATTAGTGTCTTTGGAGTGACTTTTTGTTGCATGTTGAGGGATTGTTATATGATCTATCTATGTTATTATTGTTGAGAGAACTTGCACTAGTGAAAGTATGAACCCTAGGCCTTGTTTCCTACCATTGCAATATCGTTTACGCTCACTTTTATCATTAGTTACCTTGCTGTTTTTATAATTTTAGATTACAAATACCATTATCTACCATCCATATTGCACTTGTATCACCATCTCTTCGCCGAACTATTGCACCTATACAAATTACCATTGTATTGGGTGTGTTGGGGACACAAGAGACTCTTTGTTATTTGGTTACAGGGTTGTTTGAGAGAGACCATCTTCATCCTACGCCTCCCACGGATTGATAAACCTTAGGTCATCCACTTGAGGGAAATTTGCTATTGTCCTACAAACCTGTGCATTTGCAGGCCCAACAATGTCTACAAGAAGAAGGTTGTGTAGTAGACATCACCCACGAAGGGTAATGGCTGTGCGAGTCAACGGAGGGATCCACCCAAAAAGGGTCCACGAAGAAGCAACCTTGTCTATCCCACCATGACTGTCGCCCACGAATGACTTGCCTCACTAGCGGTAGATCTTCATGAAGTAGCCGATCTCCTTTCCCTTAAAAACTCCTTGGTTCAACTCCACAATCTTGTCGGAGGCTCCCAAGTGACACCTAGCCAATCTAGGAGACACCACTCTCCAAGAAGTAACAAATGGTGTGTTGATGATGAACTCCTTGCTCTTGTGCTTCAAATGATAGTCTCCCCAACACTCAACTCTCTCTCACAGGATTTGGATTTGGTGGAAAGAAGATTTGAGTGGAAAGCAACTTGGGGAAGGCTAGAGATCAAGATTCATATGGTAGGAATGGAATATCTTGGTCTCAACACATGAGTAGGTGGTTCTCTCTCAGAAAATTTAAGTTGGAAGTGTAGGTTCGTTTTGATGGCTCTCTCCACGAATGAAGAGGAGGTGGAGGGGTATATATAGCCTCCACACAAAAACTAACCGTTACACACAACTTGCCAATCTCGGTGGGACCGAATTGAGAAACTCGGTCGGACCGATTCAGCAAATCTAGTGACCGTTAGGATTTTCGGTGGGACCGACATGCAATTCGATAGGACTGATATGGTTAGGGTTAGGGCATAACATAATGTCGGTGAGACCAATTACACAAACTCGGTGGGACCAATTTTGGTAATAAGCTAACCAGAGAGTTGGTCAGGTAAACTCGGTGGGACCAGTTCGCTCATTTCGCTGAGACCGAAATGTTACGAAAAGGAAACAGAGAGTTTACATTGCAATCTCGGTGGGACCGATCGCTCATCTCGGTGGAACCGAAATGTTATGAAGGGAAACAGAGAGATTACAATCCCATCTTGGTGAGACCGAGATCCCTATCGGTGAGATCGATTTGCCTAGGGTTTGTGGCAGTGGCTATGACATCTGAACTCGGTGGCGCCGGATAGAAAGAATCGGTGGGGCCGAGTTTGACTTTTGGTTTAGGTCATATGTGGATGTGACAAAGTAGTTGAGGGCTTTTGAGCATATCACTAAGCACTTTGAGCAAGAACCTCATTAAACAACACCTCATCCCTCCTTGATAGTATTGGCTTTTCCTATAGACTCAATGTGATCTTGGATCACTAAAATATAAAATGTAGAGTCTTGAGCTTTGAGCTTGAGCCGATCCTTTTGTCCTTAGCATTTTGAGGGGTCCACTTTTCTCATCCATGCCATGCCATTCATTGAGCTTTTCCTGAAATATTTATCTTGAAATAGTGTTAGCTCAATGAGCTATATATTGTTAGGAATTACCAAAACCACCTAGGGATAGTTGCACTTTCAGGGACGTCATCGAGTTGAACGTGTGCTGAACACGGAGGTGCCATAAGTTCGGTACTTGGATCGATTGGATCGTGAAGTCGTTCGACTACATCAACCGTGTTAACTAACACTTCTGCTTTCGGTCCACAAGGGTACATGGACACACTCTCTCCCTCTCGTTTCTATGCATGTCCTAGATAGATCTTGCATGATCGTAGGAATTTTTTAAATTGCATGCTACGCTCCCCAACAATATATTCTCAAATATCCCAAAACCTTCCAAGGGAGCCACCAAACAACTTTTCCACCGCCGCAACCTTCTGTACCCGTGAGATACCATGTAGGGCTCTTTTCTGGCATCTAGCCGGAGGGGGGATTCGATCACAGAGGGCTTCTACATCAACACCATTGCCTCTTTGGTGAAGCATGAGTAGTTTACCACAGACCTACGGGTTCATAGCTAGTAGCAAGATGGCTTCTTCTCTCTCTTTGATTCTCATACCATGTTCTCCTCGATGTTCTTGGACATCTATTCAATGTAATACTCTTTTGCGGTGTGTTTGCTGAGATCCGATGAATTGTGGATTTATGATCAGCTTATCTATGAATATTATTTGAATCTCCTTTGAATTCTTTTATGCATGATTTGATATCATTGCAAGTCTCTTTGAACTATCGATTTGGTTTGGCCAACTAGATTGGTTTTTCTTGCAATGGGAGAAGTGCTTAGCTTTGGTTTCAATCTTGCGGTGGTCGATCCTAGTGACTGAAGGGGAACCGACACATATTGTATTTTTGCCATCGAGGATAACAAGATGGGGTTTTAATCATATTGGTTGAGTTTATCCCTCGACATCATGTCATCTTACTTAATGTGTTACTCTGTTCTTATGAACTTAATACTGTAGATGCAGGCAGGAGTCGGTCGATGTGTGGAGTAATAGTAGTAGATGCAGGCAGGAGTCGGTCTACTTGATACAGACGTGATGCTTATATTCATGATCATTGCCTTAGATATCATTATAATTATGCGCTCTTCTATCAATTGCTTAGCAGTAATTTGTTCACCCACCGTAATATTTTCTATCTTGAGAGAAGCCTCTAGTGAAACCTATGGCCCCCGGTGTTGGGGATATAACTATTAGGTATGACCCGCCCAGGAGGGGCCGGGTTATACCTATGGCAACTCAAAGGTATGAAGACCAAGACGACATTTGAAGATGGCGGTTCAGTTAAGGGCCCAAAGCCCAACGGCGACTTAAGGCCCGCAGAGATAAACTGCCATATGTATGTAACTTGTATTGTAAGGCAAGGATAGAAAGAGACCGAGCCGGACACTGTTTATGAGCCGGTCGGGATTCTGAGAGCCACTGGGCGTCGACCTCTGTATATAAAAGGACGACCCGACAGCGGTTCAGCGCAAATAAGATCAGATCAAGAGCTAGGTCAAGCGAATTTGCTCCCCGGTAATCGAGACATAAGCAATCCCACTCAAAAGTGGATCATAGGCTTTTACCTTCACCTTAAGGGGCCGAACCAGTATAAACCCCGTGTCCTTTGTCCCGATTAACCCCTTTAAGCTTCCTAGTTGCGATGGCTCCACGACTAAGTCCTTTCACTAGGACATCTGACATGAAAATTCCACGACAGTTGGCGCCCACCATGGGGCCAGCGCACGGTGGATCTGAGTTCTTGAAGGGCAGCTTCGAAGGGCTCAAGGGATACGATGTGGGCCAGATGACCAAGCGTCATCGCGGCAAGCTCTACATCGACAATGCAGGCTGGGGGCCCGACACCGGATCAATTGAGTACGGGTACCGGGTCCCCTTCGGTGGAATCCATGTCTTTATCGGCAAGATCGGCGAGCCGGGCCCTGAGCCGGACATCTGCACCGACATCGTAGAGATGGCTCAGCGTACGAGACCCACCTGGGCTTAGCCTGTGAAGCGTGCCTTCGTGGGATGCATCCATGGAGGGGAACTTTCTGGAGGATCTGTGTCTGCCGGTGAGACGACCATCTATTCTGATGGTGAGTCGTCCACGGGTGAGACGGATTCGTTGTATCAACTGCAAGACGGCGGGCTCGGGGGCTGTTTTGATGGCAGCAGTATTCCAGACCCCTTTGAGCCGCCGAGCAGAGTTGGGATCTTTATGGCTGGCACGCAACCCGGACAGAACTCTACGGCTGCGGCAGCAATAACCTCCAGGTCAGCGGCAACCGGGGCAGGAGGCCCTGCGCGCCCACCGGCTCAGGTGCTGATGGATCTCATGGATAAGATGACAACTCTATTAACCTCCATGGTCAACCCAGCAGATCAAGCTCAACATGATGTGGAAGTGGCACAGTTAAAGCAGGATATAGTGCAAGCTAAGGAAGATTTGGCAGCGGAAGACGTTAGGATGGCCACAGAGCGGGCGGCTCTGGACGCTCAAGCTCAGCAGATTCAATCGCAGGCTTTCTAGCTCACGATGGATCAGAATGCGTCAAACGAGGTCATGAGGAAGGTACCAGAAGGCTCAATCCCGTCTACCTCTAGTTTATGATCCTCGAAACCTCTTCCGATCACCTGGTACAGGGCCCAGTAACCCGCCGGAGGTAAACCGGTTTGCAACACCCGGGGCTGGGACACCAGTTCGGCCACGAGTGATGGAGCCTCCATGTCCGAATACTGCTCCGCCTCACTATATGCTAACACTACCGGGTCATTATTCTAACTCTTTGGAGAACATGATAGCGGCGGCATCATGATTGGCGGCTTTCCCGGCAGATGGCGACTCTCCGATGGCGGTTGAAACATGAAGGGTTAGAGAACTTCTTCAGATGGCTTTGGGGCAGCAGGAGGCGTACTCTTACAGCTGAGATAGGATTCATTCAACCCCTCGCCCAAGCCGGAGCCCGAGTTACAGCAGGCACATGGATTCAACGGCCGTTTTAAGCAACGCTCGGCACCGTGACCAGCCGCGCGGGCATGACCCGGCGTGTGATGGAGTTCCTAACTTGGTGGATCAGGACATGATACGTCAAGAGGCTGAGCGGGAGGCTCAGCAGGCGGCTAAGAAGGCGGCTCAGCTGGCGGCTTATCAAACTTTTCCGGTTTATCCAACGACTTCTATTGAGGTAGGCGTGACCACTAGGATTGAAGGTGTCCCTTGTCTAGTGCCGGCCCTGCGTAATGAGTGTTTACCCAAGGATTTCAAGGTGCCTAATTACACGGCTAACTTACAGCCTGGGGCATGGATTGAAAGCTACGAGATGGCCATGGAACTATTGGAAGTCAGTGAAGCTGCAATGGCCAAGTACTTTACCATGATGTTGGATGGAACGGCCCACACTGGTTGAAGGGGCTGCCACGTAATTCCATCAGTTCATGGTCGGAGTTAAAAGCCCGGTTCATTCAGAACTTGAAAGATACATGCAAGCAGCCCATGTCAATTATGGATTTGTGCTACCTCTTGAGCACTATGTTGGTTTTCCCTTGAAGAGGAAAGGGTGATGCAGCAAAGTAGCGTAAGTATTTCCCTCAGTTTTTGAGAACCAAGGTATCATTCCAGTAGGAGGCTCCTCAAAAGTCCCATGCACCTACACAAACAAACAAGAACCTCGCAGCCAACGCGATAAAGGGGTTGTCAATCCCTTCATGGTAACTTGCGAAAGTGAGATCTGATAGAGATAAAATGATAAGATAAATATTTTTGGTATTTTTATGATATAGATTGGAAAGTTAAAGATGCAAAATAAAAGTAGATGGAAAACTTGATAAAATATAGACTTGGGGGCCATAGGTTTCACTAGTGGCTTCTCTCAAGATAGCATAAGTATTACGGTGGGTGAACAAATTACTGTCGAGCAATTGATAGAAAAGTGCTTAGTTATGGGAATATCTAGGCATGATCATGTATATAGGCATCACGTCCGTGACAAGTAGATCGAAACGATTCTGCATCTACTACTATTACTCCACACATCGACCGACTCATGCCTGCATCTAGAGTATTAAGTTCATGAAGAGCAGAGTAACGCATTAAGAAAGATGACATGATGTAGAGGGATGAACTCAAGCAATATGATATAAACCCCATCTTTTTATCCTCGATGGCAACAATACAATACGTGCCTTGCTGCCCCTACTGTCACTGGGAAAGGACCCCGCAAGATTGAACCCAAAGCTAAGCACTTCTCCCATTGCAAGAAACATCAATCTAGTAGGCCAAACCAAACTGATAATTCGAAGAGACTTGCAAAGATAACCAATCATACATAAAAGAATTCAGAGAAGATTTAATTATTTCTCATAGATAAACTTGATCATAAGCCCACAATTCATCAGATCTCGACAAACACACCACAAAAAGAGTTACATCGAATAGATCTCCAAGAAGATCGAGGAGAACTTTGTACTGAGATTCAAAGAGAGAGAAGAAGCCATCTAGCTAATAAGTATGGACCCGAAGGTCTGTGGTAAACTAGACACAACTCATCGGAGAGGCCTTAGAGATGATGTAGAGGCCCTCTGTGGTCGATGTTGGTATCAAAACTGGCGGATCTCGGATAGGGGGTCCCGAACTGTGCGTCTAAGGCTAATGGTACCAGGAGGCAGGGGACACAATGTTTACCCAGGTTAGGGCCCTCTCTATGGAGGTAATACCCTACTTCCTGCTTGATTGATCTTGATGATATGACTATTACAAGAGTTGATCTACCATGAGATCGTAGAGGCTAAACCCTAGAAGCTAGCCTATGATTATGATTGTTGTTGTACTACGGACTAAACCCTCCGGTTTATATAGACACCGAAGGCGGCTAGGGTTACACAGAGTCGGTTACAGAGAAGGCAATCTACATATCCAAATTGCCAAGCTTGCCTTACACGCAAAGGAGAGTCCCACCCGAACATGGGACGAAGCCTTCAATCTTGTATCTTCATAGTCCTATAGTCCGGCATAAGTACATAGTTCGGCTGTCCAAGGACCCCCTAATCCAGGACTCCCTCAGTATCCCCTGAAGCAGGCTTCAATGGCGATGAGTCTGGTGCACAGATTGTCTTCCGCATTGCAAGGCGGGTTCCTTCCCCTAATACTCCATAGAAGATCTTAAACACAAGGATCGTGTCCGGCTCTGCAAAACAAATTCCACATATCACCGTAGAGAGCACAAGTCTAATCTGCTGACAATTTTTCATAGCGCGACATCACACCGCGGCTCGGTCAGTATTCGAACCGTTTTTCCCAACCTGCTACTGCACATATTGCGAGGCGGTTTTATTGGCACGTCTTGTCGAAGCAGAGATCATGTCCCCTTATCACGGGATTCTCATCAATATGGGTGTGGGTAACCCAACCGCGCCATCAACATGGTGCTTGGGGAATAAGCGAGTTTACAGGGCAAGTGGGGAGGCGCACAGTTTCTATCGCCTTTATAAAGAGATAAGGATTCCCCTTTTTCACCCACACCTTCTTCTTCCTCTGGTCATCCATTCTCTCTTGCTTGAGCTCTAGCGCCCAGGCTTTCACCTTCTCCGCAAAGTCATTCCAAGCATGTCCAGAGTGGGAGGCAAGTGGATGGCCTCCTCCGTCATGGAGGAGGACATTACAAAGCTTTGGGAGGCCGGATACCTGTCCGCAAACATCACGCACCAGCTTCCGGCCGAAGGGCATATCATCCCACCCCAAAACCCTAGGAGAGGGTAGTGTTCCTCTCTCACTTCGTTCGCGGACTGGGATTCGCCCTCCACCCATTCCTTCGTGGACTTATGTTCTACTACAGGCTGGACTTCCATGATCTGGCCCCCAATTTCATCCTCAACATCTCGGCATTTATTGTCGTGTGCGAGGCCTTCCTCCGTATTACGACCCACTTTGGCCTATGGATAAAGACCTTCAATGTGAAGCCAAAGGTGGTGGTTGGCCAACAAGCGGAGTGCGGAGGCGCCATGGTGGGCAAGATGCCCAATGTCACCTGGCCCGAAGGCTCCTTCGTGGAGACTGTGAAGGGGTGGCAATCGGGGTGGTTCTACATCAGTGAGCCGCGCGACACCAACTGGGCAGCGACCCCCGAATTTCGATCCGGCGTCCCCATGCAGCTCACCTCCTGGAAAGAGTAGGGCTTAGCATGGGGCTCATCGGTGGAGCTGACCAGACTTCAGGCCTGCGTCCAAAATATGATAGGCAAGAAAATCAAGCTTGTCAACATGGTCTAGGTCATGCTCATCCGCCGGATCCTTCCGTGTTAGAGACGGGCTTACAATCTGTGGGAGTTCGACCCGGCCGAACACCAGATGCTACAGGAGCTCTTCGGCACGACGCACGAAGACATCTGGAAGGTGCTCTTCAAGGCCAATGAGGTCCCTCCACCCTCAACTGAAGATCGCGGACTCAGCGCGAAACACTAAGCGCATCCGGTGAGTTTTTTCATTTTGCAAGATGTGCCTTTTATCAGCACATTTCCGGGAGGAATCTAAGCCCCCATGCTGATTTAATAGGACTGGGTAGCGATAGCGGAGCGGATCGACTGTCCAGCTCCGCTACTTGAAGATCCAGCATCGTCTCTTCTAACGAAGATGCTGTTTCCGGCGCCCTATGAGGTGCCGGAGATGAAGGCGAAGAAGAAGACCGCGGGGACCAGGAAAGGTCTCCGGCGCAAGGTTGTATTGGACACGACGTCTGAGGACACCAAGGCGCGTGCCTCCAATGAAGACGAGGAGGAGGAAGAGGAAATCCCTCACCACCAACTGGGAGGAGGGGGGAGAAGAGAAAGTCCGCTCCACAGAGGGAGGCCGAGGCGTCCAAGTAGGGAAAGACCTTCCTTCCTGACCACTCCACCATGGCCACCTACATCGGCGAGGAGTGGTTGCCTAGGAACAAGCCCCTGGCTAAGTCGTAAGTATCCGGATACTATAATACTTCTAGTATGTTTTGCTTTATTTCTTCTTATCATGCCGAACATGCATGTGCAGTCCAGCCAAATCCCACATCGAGGTATCCTCTTCGGAGAGGTCCCTGGGCCCATCGGCGATGAACAACGATTCACTCCCGACAGCCTCCTCCCCCAGGCCCGTGGACGACACCGAGGTGTTGTCTCAGAGGATACCGGTGTCGGTGTCAAAACCGGCAGATCTCGGGTAGGGGGTCCCAAGCTGTGCGTCTTAGGATCAATGGTAACATGAACACGGGATTTTACCCAGCTTCGGGCTCTCTTGATGAGATAATACCCTATGTGCTGCTTGCTTGACTATAATGAGTATAGGGGTTACAAGAGTTGATCTACCCTAAGATCATATGTTGTGGTCTAAACCCTGGAGGTATGATGAGTAATCTCATAATCCTCTATCGACTAGCCTAGCCTCGGTTTATATAATGTACCATAGGCTTAGGGTAACAAGAGTCCTAGCCGAATACGCCGGTGAGGGAGGAGTCCTTGTCTTGATCACCAAGTCTTGTGGAATCTTCCTTGTATGCGGCAACTGTCCGAACTGGCCCATGAGTATACGGCCATGGGGTCCTTGGCCCAATCCAACTGATTGGGAGACGACATGGTGAGTACCCCCTAGTCCAGGACACCGTCAGTAGCCCCCTGAACCGGTATTCAAGTTGGGGACGCTTCTCGATTCTTCCGAACTGTTCTTCATCTTCAGTCGTCGGTCTTGAAAACTGGTTCAACAAATCTTCTCATCTTCGATCTTGAGGATCGCGAAGTAAATCCGAAGAGTTTATATGTCGGGTATCCGAGGAGCCCCTTTAAGTTTCCGGCCTTTATCAATGCCTTGTTATTATTATGCCACACCTCGGGTTTGAAGTTATTCCCGAGCGGCAGTGTCCTCTTGCGTCCGAGATCCAATGCCAGATTGCATTCAAGGTATCTTTTGCAGCCAAGCACCAATGCCGGACTGCTTCCGAGCTCCCACGTCAGAATGTATCCAAGCTCTAACGCCGGACTGTGTCCAAGTTCCAACGCCGAACTATATCCGAGCTCCAACGACGGACTATATCCGAGATGTCATAGATCATTTGGGTTCAAAAAGTTGAAGGAGTTTAGCCGAGCTTAATGCCGGAAATGCCCTCTATGGAGCCAGCCACTGGCGCCCGAGCTTAAGGCTGGACTACTTCCGAGGTGGTGCACCACCCCTGACTGCGGGCTGATTTTTTGATTGGTGCAATTTATTCTCTGCCGAGATATATAGCCAGTAGCCCTCAAGATGTGTGCGTCGGTCTAAAACCCGAGATGCACCTGAAGGAAAACATGAAACCGCTGATCCTAGTTGCCCCTGAGACTCAGGTCGATGCGCGAAATCAGCCTGAGGATCAACTCCTAGCTCGGCAGCATACATAGGAATAGAAACGCGGTGTGCAAAGTCCTCGAGACTCAGGTTGGGTACGGCCGACCAACCTGATGATAATAATCTCCTCGAAAACTATATTGCACTTTAAATTTTCTGCATTGGACAGGCAATGCAGTAGCCCCCCGAGACACTGGTCGGGTGGCGACACCAGATCAGGGGATCGATGTACCCCTTTGATATTTGTAAATAATAAGCACGAAGCCCAGTAGCCCCCGAGCCTTAATGTGGGCACGGGTGGCCGAATTAAGGATCGCTATCCAAAGTAAAATCACAAATTATGTGTAATGATTCTATGTATGCAAGTACTTTACATCATCAATGCTCGGATCCGCATTGTACAAAACTTTGTTGACCAGCCATCGGCTTCAACCTCCTCGGCCAGTAGCCGGGGAGTGTTTGTCCCACTTTATAAAGCCTTGATGAGGGCAAAGATTTACGGCAAACAAGGCAATCCGGCCATACGGTTTTATAAACAAATTTACGCAGAGAGACATGTTATATTATTGTTTTAACATAAGAAACATCGTCCAAAGAAAATAGTCCCGCTATCAGTTCGTTTCTTTGGGTTGTCATGCTAAGCATGATCATGAAACCTCAGCTCCGATCAATGTGGGAGGAAAATACTGACGATTTAGTTCGGGAAAAGCTTCCAAACTTTGTGGTCTAGATGAACCCAAATTTTCACCTCCGTTGCGACCGTTTATAATCTGAAAGTGGCCCATCGTTGGCTTCTACCCCCTTGTGGAGTCTACACAGGGTGTTTACGGAATAAAAAACAACCCTTAGCCGAAGTCTCGGTACCCGAAGGCGGGTGGGTTGGCGGAAACAAGGCAATCAGATATGCGGGCTTTATAACTTTCACTTAGTCATAGGAGCTTAAAGATGGGAGGCCAGCAAGTAGCCCCCCGCTTAGTGTTCGGCGATAGCCGAGGTCAAGCCGTAAACACTTCGTCCAATGTTATGAACGGCCCGTCATTTAACATAGTCATCGTATCGCTGACCAGTTTATGCTTTACTGTGACAGTCAGTTGTCGGCTTTCTCCACCGAGGTGCTTAACCATGCAAGCTGGAAGCACAATCGCAGTGGTTCTCCTTTTGCACACCTAACCGAGCAAAGCGGAATGTAGGAGGCAAGCACAGGAGCTTGGCAACCCAACTATCGACCGAAGACACAATTTGAAACCGATGCATATATAGCAATATCCGAGAATTTTTGCGGAATCTCTAAAGGTGTCCGACGTTGCACTGCGAGACTTATGCCGAAAACACACTAATAGTTGAAAAGTGCCATAGGATTAGAAAACCAAAAAACGTCAGTAGAAACTCGACGTCCAAACTAGATCAATTGTTCGGTGCCAATCCGAAAATTGAAAAAAAAATTGTGCCTCTGTCGTGCTTTAACATGACACATCCTATCTCAAGACTTCAAACGGGTCGGCCTACGGCTTCAACCTCCTATCCCGAAGGAGGAGTACTTTAGTGGCTTTGATAGGGAAATCCGGCTATTGACCACACACTCGCGTCGAAAAAAGGAGTGATAGAAAAAAGACTTTGCAACGACTAGGAAGAAGAACACTTACTATAAAACAGCTCACATAAATTTAAGAGCCCCCAAGTTACTTGGGTAAAAATATTTTATGTAAAATGATTATATGTACCGAAGTACTTGTATCATATCTATGTTTACCCGAACTTTATACGTGTCTTAACCGACCGTCGGCTTCTCCCTCTTTGGTCGAGGACCTAAAAGTGTTATGTACTCCACCTCTCGAGAATATCAATGGTGTTTCCGATAACCAGGCAATCAGGCCATAAGGCTGTAACTTACAAAGCATGCTCAGGGAACTTATGCTATATTACTAACAAAGTGTAAAAAGCATCTTCGAAGAAAATAGTATCCCCACCGATACCTTTCTTCGGTGCTCATTGTCAATATGAGACTTGTGCAATAGATTTTTTATACTCATGGGTTCCGTTGTGTGCCGACCATGATTGAAAACAATAAGAGCGCTAGCTTTCGGCTTCACCCAGTCTGAGGTCAGAGCTCGGACGACCCGGTCATGACAATCGCAGAGGTGCTCCCTTTACTCCCTAGCCGAATAATCGAGAACGTAGGGGTAAGCACAGGAGCCAGGCAACCCAGCTTGCGGAACAACTTAAGTCAATATGGTGCATATTGTGGTGTAATACACGAACAAGGAACGAAGCCGTACAAGTATAATTATATCCAAGAGGAAATGCTTCATAAAGGAAGCCCCAAGTAAACGGGGTATTTGAATTTGTGTGTCACAAACAAAGTTTGGACAGGGAAGTTTTTCACAAGCAACTTTTTGCCAAAAAAGTATAATGCTTGGTCGGACCGAACAAAATTTGAATTTTTTTAAAACTTTGAGCATGAGAGCGACTTAGTTGGTTAATGTGTTTGACATTGATGATGCGGTCTGAGCTTGGTGCGGGAGGAGGTCTCAGCCCCCAAGCCCGATGTGGCCGAGCGGAGAGTTCGGCATTCCGAGAAGATGAAGCCTCAGTCCAGCTACGGTAATGGAGCAGGTCAGCGTGCCAAGGCGACAACACAATTCGGTCAAAGGAGGCGATAACATGGCTCAGTCTGAGTCAATTGGTTGCACATATAAAGTAGTGCAAACCAAAAGTAATGACAAATGAAGATAATAATGTAAAAAGCATTCTTCTACTTATTTAACACAAGTGAAGTAAATAATGATAGGGATATGGCCTGAGCGTTGAGGTCAATGTCGATGCAGGGCATGATGTGGTAAAGGCGTGACAAAGCCCGAATTCACAGGTCGGTCCAAGTTCCAGATACGGCGTTCGCCGAACTATGTACGGAAACTGACCGAACCACCACATGATCATCGTTAATGCGGCCACCATTTGATAGGCCTGTGTATAGATGATAGAACAAAGCAGAGTAATAATTCCTTGGGAAAAATAAACCCAAACAAGCAAAAATTGCTGGGATTAATAGCACCTGGTTTATTTGTTGTAGCAGTCCAAAGAAAGGTTACTCCCAAAATTGGGACTCGATCCGCACACCCATTGCCTGATGGGTGATGAAGCGATGGCATGGCGATCCTGGCAAAGGTTGGCTCGCCACGGCGAAGCCTGTGGTCCAGCTAATGTGATGAAGAGGGTCGGCTGGTGACGTCGAAGTCTCCGAAGTAAGTTGGCGAAGTCCTCGGTCTAGTCGAGGTGACAGAGCAGGTCGATAAGGAGATGTTGCAGCTGCCGTGTCAGCCAAGGTGTTGAAGTAGTTCAGCATGATGGACATCGGCTTGAAGAAGCAATAGTGCGGCTATGCCGACGCAGGTCGTAGCTTGTGACATGGTCAATGCTTGCTTGATGAAGTGACCATGCGGTGATGCCGGTGTGCCCGCTCCGTGTAATCCGTGGGGTGGCGATGTTGGTGATGATTTATCCTTCGCGATGGCGAACTATTGTTCGGCCGGCCGAGATGATGATCCGAAGAAATTGAGCTTGGCGCAACAAAGCGACGACGTGTCTAATGCAGGTCGGCCGCCGTGGAGTGATGTTGTCGGGCTAGTTTGACACCGGCGCGATGGTGAAGTTCGTATTGTAAGAATACTTTTAATACTAGTTGGATGTGTTTGAGAATAAAACACAACACCCCATACGAAAACTTCTTTCAAAAAGGATGTCCGTCATCCTGTTCACAAAGAAGATGAACTCGGATCGGATTCGTTCTCGCGGAGAAAACAGATCCGAAAAGTGATGCACTAATCGGAAGTTTCCCGGAGTTTAGACGGTCGGATCGGGCTGAATTTTTGGCAGGTGGTAGATATGAGAATTCCGCAGCCGATCAACGGTTGGATCTTCCAAAGGACGTCCGAGCTAGATTCTGGACACCACGCTCTAAACTCGTCCGGATTCTCATCCGGATTCAGCAGGGCTCCGGTATATTGGAGATTGCCGGAGATTCCTCCATCAGAACTCGACGAAATTTTTGCAGGGTTGTTGTAGACTTAATTCTGCATAATTCCACTGAAACAATCGTTTATGTGACACTCGAGGAGGCGGTGGCGGCGGATACGAGTTTGCTGTCCAGAAAAACAGCACGGTCGCCCGAGGGCAATGTTGATGTTGAGCCCCCGAGCTCCATGGTTGACTCCTCCATGATCTTGATAGAGATCGGAGTTGATGTTGATGAAGTCCCTCATTCGAACATGATGATCAGAGGTAGGGCACCGTCCTCGGTCAAGCCAGGGTGACCAATCGAGCTGGTGATGAAGAAACCGACGTCGCAGTTGACCTGCAGTCGAGCTGGTGATGAAGAAACCGACGTCGCAGTTGACCTGCAGTCGAGCCATTGATCCTTTCGTCGATCATACAACGGATCTCTCAATGAAAGCACCAATGTCGGTGTCAAAACTGGCAGATCTTGGGTAGGGGGTCCCAAGCTGTGTGTCTTAGGATCAATGGTAACATGAACATGGGATTTTACCCAGCTTCGGGCTCTCTTGATGAGATAATACCCTACGTGCTGCTTGATTTACTATAATGATTATAGGGGTTACAAGAGTTGATCTACCCTGAGATCATATGTTGTGGTCTAAACCCTGGAGGTATGCTGAGTAATCTCATAATCTTCTATCGATTAGCCTAGCCTCAGTTTATATAATGTACCATAGGCTTAGGGTAACAAGAGTCCTAGCCGAATACGCCGGTGAGGGAGGAGTCCTTTTCTTGATCACCAAGTCTTGTGGAATCTTCCTTGTATGCGGCAATTGTCCAAACTGGCCCATGAGTATACGGCCATGGGGTTCTCGGCCCAATCCAACTGATGGGAGACGACGTGGTGAGTACCCCCTAGTCCAGGACACCGTCAACCGGACCAGGGGAAGACAGTTCTTGAGACGCCCCCAGGCGAAATCCCAAT
>NC_041389.1:51091448-51105779 GCF_002162155.2 Triticum dicoccoides
AGGTGGTTCCGAACTCAGGCAGGCAGCCACTCGGTAAGGAGGGCGAGCCGCCTGTACCGATGACATCTGCCCATCCAGAGGCATCGGATAACTTGCTGGAAGCGCTTCACGGCGCTTCCATTGATGAAGAACACCGTACTCTTATGAGTGAAGTGATTGAGAAGGTTCGGTTCGCCAAAAGCGGATTGACCAAAGCCTGCACCAGCCTCCTAATAGGCTTTGAGGTAAGTAACAAAATTGTAAGAAAGTATCACAATATAGATAGTAGCCCCTGATGCTCTGTTTGGTGTTTGAAAAGAAAGGCCGAACAGAGGATCAAATAACACCCGCAGGAGTCTAACAGAAGATGTCTATGTGAATAAGCAGGCATCACTACTGGCTGCTGCCGCTCATACCGCGGAGGTCTCCGGACTGAAGCGGGACCTGGAGCGGACCGAGGGAGAGCTCGGCCTCGTGAAGAGGCAGCTCGAGGAAAACAAAGGTACACAATACCCCGTCTATATATTTATAAAGGAAAAATGCTTTCTGCTAATAGAAGGGTCATGAACTTTAATAGGGGCCACGACCGAAGTGGCGGCCCTTAAGACGGCGCTGACCGAGGCCGAAGACAAAGCAGCCAAGGAGCGTGCCGAGCGCGAGAAGCAAGAGGCCCGGGTCAGCGAGATCCAGCAAGAGCTCCAGGATTTCGTCCAAAAGTATGAGTCCTTGGAGCGTGACTCTAAGACGCAAGAGTCTGAGCTTGCTAAGGCCCTCCAAAGCACGCGAGACGCCAAGCCAAAGCCCGAAAGGCCCTCCAGGAGATTCAAGTGGCCAAGAAGATTGTGGTGGGTTAGACATTCATTATGCAAAGCAAGCATGTGAAGGAGACTTTCCTTTTACTTACCCGAATTTGGATCTCTCCAGGAGCGTTCGCAGATCTACCGCGGAGCATATCTGATGCCGCAGAGTTCTACCGAGCCGAAGAAGGGAGCTCGACGGAGAAGTTGTTCTGGTCTCAGTATATTTGGACCGAACATCCGATGCCCTTGAGCGACCAGCTGAAGCAACTGGTCGAACTGCACAAGGCGGCCGAACTGGCCATGAAGGACCTCATAGTCCGGCTGTGGCCTGCCGAGCCTCTGCCCAACAACTACTTCGGCCTCGTAAAGCGGCTTCTGAGTGCCTACCCGCAGCTTGAAGTCATAAAGCGGTCAGTTTGCATTGAAGGTAAGTGAATGGCCTTTGCCCGTGCAAAAGTGCACTGGGCGAAGATGGATGCCGAGAAGCTGATGACCGGAGGGCTGCCTAAGGGCAAGGAGCATCGCCACCCCGAAAAGTATTATGATAGTGTCCTGAAGGGCTCCCGCCTTATGGCGGAGCAATGTGCTAAGGATGTAATCTTTGAGTGAATGTACTCATTTTATCCTGTAATATGAAACAAGTTCTTTTGCGCAATATAACGCTTGTTAATTTAAAATTTTACCTTATGTGCGGCTGCTTACAAAATCTGAGAGTTGGCCAGTCGTCGGCTTCTGCCCCCATGTAACTAGTACAAGGGTGTTCAGGATAAATCTAAACACTCTTTATCCAAATTTTTGGTCCTTTAAGGAGGTGTTTAGCGCAACGAACAAGGAAATTGGACTATACAGCTTTATCACTCTCACTTAGCCATAGAAGTTCTATAATTTTAAATTTTGGCGTAGCCCCTGGTATTCAGAAGGCCGAACTTGGGGCGCTATACACGCCTAAATCGGACAAAGACTGATTCCTCGCCTGAAGCAGAAAAAATCTTTAAGGATTGGAAACCTCTCGAACAGTGACCAGCTCTAGCCGCATCATGACAGTTAGTTTTCGGCTTTCTCTACTGAGGTGCTCGTCCGGAAGAACCGGGACACAATCGCAATAGTTCTCCTTGTGCCACCTTAGCCGATATGGCGGAACGTAAGGCAGCAAAACATGGGAGTCGGGCAACCCAACTATTGACCCAAGACATGATTCGGAGCTGATGCATATAATGCTATAAGTTCGGGGTGCCGCACTATCGAAAGTGTTCGGACTTTTCTTGTCGTGTTATGGGGTACACTGAAGCCCCTGGCGAACTGATCGTACCAAAATGTACGGGTGCAATTTGTAATAGATATACTGTCAATAAAAAATAAAAAGAAATGTAATAATAAGCTGACGTTGTACATTATTTTCCATTGTTATTTGGATGATACGTCAAGGCGTATGGATACAAGTAGCGCAATAAGCAAAATAGGACTATTTGACATGTCCTAACCAAGAGCGAGCTGCGTACGGGTATGTAAAAATAGGTATAGCGATCGTTATTAGAGACCACCCGGGGTTTCCCTCGTACGTCAAAGGTTCTTGCCTCCTTGGTGTTTCCGTCCTGTGATGGGTCCGATAATCAGGTTATCAGAAGAGCCTTAAGAAGATAGGGACCTGAAAGAAAGAAAAGGGTGACGGTATATGGATCCTGTGGTGGTTGAGCCGCATTGTAGCTGTGCCTCCACCTATGCCCATGGTATTTTAAGTGCGTAATTATGTACGCGTGGCACAAATTTCACCGCTTGACTGGGACTAGGATGGAGGCCGAATTGCTAGGCGCGCTCTGGACGTGCCGGACGATCCAGTTGTTGAGTACTTCGGACTCGCTTAGCAGTGTCCGGGGGCTTTATTGCAGAACTGGAGGTCTGCCTGAGAAGGCTGCTCTATACTTCTGCGGCGAGGGCTGCAGTGTGCTCCTCCTTACGGAGGGAGCGCTCTGTGTTTCCATTGACTGTTATAACCCCGCGAGGTCCTGGCATCTTGAGCTTGAGGTTGGAATAATGCGGCACCGCATTGAATCTAGCAAATGTGGTTCATCCGAGCAGTGCATGATAGCCACTGCGGAAGAGGACGATATCGAAGATTAACTCCTCGCTTCAGAAGTTGTCCGGAGATCCGAAGACCACTTCCAGTGAGATTGAGCCCGTGCAACATGCCTCTACACCTGGTATGACACCTTCAAAGGTGGTTTTGGTGGGTTTGATCCTTGAGGGATTGATGCCCATTTTGCGCATTGTATCTTGATAGAGCAGGTTCAGGCTGTTGCCACCGTCCATAAGGACTCGTGTGAGGTGGAATCCGTCAATGATGGGGTCGAGGATCAGCGCGGCCAAACCGCCATGACGGATACTGTTAGGATGGTCCCTGCGATCAAAGGTGATCGGACAAGAAGACCATGGGTTGAATTTTGGGGCGACTGGCTCCATCACGTAGACGTCCCTTAGTGCACGCTTCCGCTCCCGCTTGGGAATATGGGTTGCATATATCATATTCACTGTTTTTACTCGGGAGGAAATTTCTTCTATCCTCCTTTGTTCGGTAGCCGGGGCTCCGCGTCGTCATCACTATGTGGCCCTTTTCCTTGTTTTCGGCATTCAACTTGCCGGCCTGTTTAAACACCCAACATTCTCTGTTGGTGTGGTTGGCTAGTTTATTGGGGGTGCCGTTAATTTGACATGAGCTATCGAGTATGCGGTCCAGACTGGACGGGCCCGGATTGTTTCTTTTGAATGGCTTTTTCTGCTGTCCGGACTTAGAGCCACTGAATCCAGAATTCATGGCCGTGTCTTTGGCATTATCACCATTATTGCGACGCTTGTGTTTATTGCGTCGGGGCTTGCCGTTGCTATTTCTGGCGTCTAAGGTGCTAGGATTTCTTGATGTGTTGTTGCTACGAGCCAACCAGCTATCCTCGCCCGCGCAAAAGCGGGTCATGAATGTCGTGAGGACTTCCATGGACTTCGGCTTCTCTTGGCCGAGGTGTCGGGCAAGCCACTCGTCGTGGATGTTATGCTTGAAGGCAGCTAGGGCTTCAACATCCGGACAGTCGACAATTTGGTTCTTTTTGGTTAGGAATCGAGTCCAGAATTTCCTGGCTGACTCTCCAGGCTGTTGGGTTATATGACTTAAATCATCAGCATCCGGTGTCCGCACATAAGTGCCCTGGAAGTTATCCAGGAATGTGTCTTCCAGGTTCTCCCAACTTCCAATAGAGTTTGCCGATAAACTATTCAGCCAATGCCGAGCTGGTCCCTTGAGTTTTAGTGGGACGTACTTGATGGCATGTAGATCATCGTTGCGGGCCATGTGAATGTGGACAAGGAAATCTTCTATCCGTACCGTGGGGTCTGTAGTCCCATCGTAGGGCTCGATATTCACGGGCTTAAACCCTTCTAGGAATTCATGATCCATTACTTCGTCAGTGAAGCATAGGGGGTGTGCGGCGCCTCTATGCCGGGCTACATCACGACATAGTTCAAATGAGTCTGGTCTGTTGCATTCAACTCGGACGGATTTGTATTTAGTATATCCGGCATGGCGGTCGTCGTCACGCGTTGGGGCGCGCCCCCGTGATCCGTAGATAGATCTAGACTTCCCTGCTTTGTTTTCCAATTCGTCTCGCAGGTCATGCGTGTAGCCCCGGGTCTTCGTGTTTTTATTTGTTTGGTGACAGGGTGCGGGCTAGTGTTTGGGCTGATACGCCACTTTGTCTCAGCCACGAGGTGGCCAGTCAGCCCGATCCTACGCTGGTACTGTAGGCTCTAGTGCCTCCTCCCCGAATTGAGGTAACAACCTGCGCTTCAGGTAACTTTTGGTTGGGTACTCGAGTCCATATTCCTCAGCTGCTAGGACCTCAGTCCATCTATCAGTCAGTAGATCTTGATCAGCTCGAAGCTGCTGCTATTTTTTCTTCAGGCTTTTTGCAGTGGCTATAAGCTGGCGCTTGAAGCGCTCCTGCTCAACGGTATCCTCAGGCACGATAAATTCTTCATCGCCAAGGCTCACCTCGTCTTCGTTGAGAGGCATGTAATTGTCGTCCTCTGAGTCTCCATCCATTGCCTATTCATCAGGGCTAGCTTGCCCATCCTCCCGTCCAGCTTTCTCGGTGCTTGGCTGGGCGGGATTATTTTCATCTTCGGCATCATCCGGAGTGCTATTGTCTCTTGTGCCGATATCCCTATTTTTGCTATGGCGGGGTGTAGAGCGGTGCCGCTGACGCTGGTGCTTAGATTGCTTCTCAAGGGGATTATCCCCTGTTGCCTCGTTGCCATTGCTTTCTTTGGGTGTGTCCACCATATATATATCGTATGATGAGGTGGCTATCCACCGCCCTATGGGCGGTGGTTTCTGTTCTTCTCCGGCATCATCGTCCATACCGTCGATGTCTTCAGAGTCGAAATCAAGCATGTCGGTTAAGTTGTTGACAGTGGCTATTAAGTGGGTGGTGGGTGGGTAACGAATTGCTTTGTCGTCCGCTTCCCACTCAAGCCGGACATAGTTCGGCCAAGAGTCTCTTGATAGGGAGAGAGATTTTAATGAGCTTAGCACGTCAGCCAAGGGCGAGTGCTGAAAGATATCCGCGGAGCTAAACTCCATTATCGGTGCCCAGTCAGATTCAATGGGCACGGATGCGCGTGGTTTGGAGCCTATGGCCGGAGACAAGTCCGGGGGTCCGATGACGCAGACCTCATTGGTGGCGAAGTCTGTGTTTGGCTTTATCCCGCTGAGTGTGCAGCCTCCATGGCGGGATCCATCCACCCGTCCTCGGACGGCATGATCTGCTCTGGATTTAGAGCCAGGGCAGCTGCAGGTGTGATTTCCTAAACACAGTCTGATGGCAGATCTAAGTCATGCTCATCATGACTGTACGACGCACCTGTCATGGGCTCGAATCCGTCGAAGATCAAGTCTTCATGGATGTCGGCAGTGTAGTTCAGGCTTCTAAACCTGACCTGATGGCCAGGGAGGTAGCTATCGATCTGCTCCAGATGGCCAAGCGAGTTGGCCTGCAGTGCGAAGCCGCTGAATACGAAGATCTGCCCGGGGAGGAAAATCTCACCCTGGATCACATCGTTGTGAGTGATTGAAGGAGCCATCAAGCCTTACCGTGACGACACAGTGGAACTCTCAATGAAAGCACCAATGTCGGTGTCAAAACCGGCAGATCTCGGGTAGGGGGTCCCGAACTGTGCGTCTAAGGCTACTGGTAACAGGAGGCGGGGGACACAATGTTTACCTAGGTTCGGGCCCTCTCTATGGAGATAATACCCTACTTCCTACTTGATTGATCTTGATGATATGAGTATTACAAGAGTTGATCTACCACGAGATCGTAGAGGCTAAACCCTAGAAGCTAGCCTATGATTATGATTGTTGTTGTCCTATGGACTAAACACTACTAGGGAAAAGCCTAGCAGTAGCACGGGTTTTAGGTATATTAGTAGCGCGGGTGCTCGTGCTACTGATACGATGCTACATCTACTAGGTAGTAGTATAGCGGGTGCCACCCGCGCTACTACTACGTCCATTAGTAGTAGCATGGGTAAAAACCCGCGCTACTACTAACCCGTTCTTTGAATTTTTTTCTTCAAATTCCCGAATTTTCAAATTTCTGAATTATTTTAACCTCTAATCTCTAATCACCCCTCATCGCTGCTTAATTTAATCTCTAATCCCTAATCACCCCTCATCATTCCAAATCATCTAACTTCCCGGACGGTTACCCATCCTCTCACTACTCCAGCTTGAGCATGCTTAACTTCCGGGTTCTATTCTTCCTCGTTTCCAAGTATGCACTTGTTGTTTTCCTGAAAATAGTAAGATGTCAATCCTATTAACCCTTAGGAGTTTAGCTTGAGCATGAAGTCACACATTCCACTGTTTGAGTTTGAAACTATTGTTCTAAAAAACAATAATTATTTAGTAACACTAATATTTGTTGAATAAGTAGTTTGACCATAGTTTGACCAGATTTGACCAAAATTCCAAAAAGATGGAATAATTATTTAGTAACACTAATATTCTTGAATAATTATTTAGTAACACTAATACTTCTTGAGTAAGTAGTTTGACCACAGTTTGACCAGATTTGACCAAAATTCAAAAAAAACTGAAATTTCAGCATAACTTTTTTCCTTTTAGAATTTGAGGATTCTAAAAATTTGCAAACAGACCATAGGCTGTCAAAATCGGATGCGGTTTTTTGTGCTGAACATTTTGATATATTATACGTTTTTTTCTGACATCATATGCAAAAGTTATAGTCGTTTTACATCTTCCCTACACTTTTTGCAAAACATGTCCAAATTTAAGTATTTAAGTTTTCCTAACTAGTAGATGTAGTAACATAACTACATCTCGATGGATTTTAAATTTTGAGGTTTTTATCATTTTCTTTTGCTTTTTACAAAACTGAAAAGGCGATCCACACGGGGGGGGGGGGTAGAGTTTGAAAATGGGACCTTTAGTTCCGGTTTGAAAATGGGTTGCATCCATCAGAGATCTGGCCATCGTCATGGACGGCGCTCTGCTGGATCTTCCTCTCCTTCCAACAGCGGAGGAGGAGGAGGACGAGGAGGAGGAGGAAGGAGGGGCTACGATGGAAGAGGAGGTCACCGGATTTGAGGGAGATGTTGCGGAAGAGGGACGAGGGTGAGGAGTGATTTGGACGAGGAGATGGGGATTGGGGATTTCAGGACTATTAAAAAACCCAGTACTTAGTAATAGCGCGGGTTTTTACCCCTCACTACTACTAAGCGGTCTCAACCATAGTAGTAGCGAGGGGTAAAAACCCGCGCTACTACTATCAACTTAGTAGTAGCACGGGTTTATAACCCTCGCTACTACTATGGCATGGTCAAGGGGCATAGTAGAGACCACTTAGTAGTAGCGAGGGTTAAAAACCAACACTACTGCTATCAACTTAGTAGTAGCAAGGGTTAAAAACCCGCGCTACTACTATGGCATGTCCCGGGGGGCACGGTAGAGACCGCTTAGTAGTAGCGAGGGTTAAAAACCCGCGCTACTGCTATCAACTTAGTAGTAGC
This sequence comes from Triticum dicoccoides, assembly GCF_002162155.2. Lineage (NCBI taxonomy): Eukaryota > Viridiplantae > Streptophyta > Magnoliopsida > Poales > Poaceae > Triticum > Triticum dicoccoides. The sequence continues at coordinate 51,099,305 of NC_041389.1, forward strand.
GAGGTTTAAAAACCTGCGCTACTACTAAGTAGCAGTAGCGACGGGTATAAACCCGCACTGCTAGTAAGCGTCTGTGTATAAGCTTTTCCCTAGTAGTGAAACCCTCCGGTTTATATAGACACCGGAGGGGGCTAGGGTTACACAGAGTCAGTTACAGAGAAGGAAATCTACATATCCGAATTGCCAAGGTTGCCTTCCACGCAAAGGAGAGTCCCACCCGGACACGAGACAAAGTCTTCAATCTTGTATCTTCATAGTCCTACAGTCCGGCTGTCCGGGGACCCCCTACCCGAGATCCGCCGGTTTTGACACCGACGCTCGATTCCCCCTCCGACGGAGCGCCGGCAAAGGCTCCAAGATGGGATCTTGCGGATACAGAAGGTTGCGGTGGTGGAATTAGGTTTCAGTGGTGCTCCTGGATGTTTTCAGGGTACATGGATATATATAGGAGGAAGAAGTAGGTCGGTTGAGCCACGAGGGGCCCACGAGGGTGGGGGGCGCGCCCACCCCCTTAGGGCGCGCCGGGAACCCTCGTGGTCCCCTTATTTGCTGCTTGACGTCCACTGCAAGTCTCCTGGATTGCGTTTGTTCCAAAAAGATCGCTCTCGAAGGTTTCATTCCATTTGGACTCCATTTGATATTCCTTTTCTTCGAAACACTGAAATAGGCACATAGAAAACAACAATTCGGGCTGGGCCTCCGGTTAGTAGCTTAGTCCCAAAAATTATATAAAAGTGTAAAGTAAAGCCCATAAACATCCAAAAAGGGTAATATAATAGCATGCAACAATCAAAATATATAGATATGTTGGAGACATATCAAGCATCCCCAAGCTTAATTCCTGCTCGTCCTCGAGTAGGTAAATGATAAAAACAGAATTTTTGATGTGGAATGCTACCTAGCATAATTCTCAATGTAATTTTCTTTATTGTTGCATGAATGTTTAGATCCAAATGATTCAAAATAAAAGTTCATATTGACATAAAAACAAAAATACTTCAAGCATACTAACAAAGCAATCATGTCTTCTCAAAATAACATGGCTAAATAAAGCTATCCCTACAAAATCATATAGTCTGGCTATGCTCTATCTTCATCACACAAAGTATTTAATCATGCACAACCCCGATGACAAGCCAAGCAATTGTTTCATACTTTAGTATTCTCAAACTTTTTCAACTTTCACGCAATACATGAGCGTGAGCCATGGACATATCACTATATGTGGAATAGAATGGTGGATGTGGAGAAGACAAAAAAGGAGAAGATAGTATCACATCAACTAGGCGTATCAACGGGCTATGGAGATGCCCATTAATAGATATCAATGTGAGTGAGTACGGATTGCCATGCAATAGATGCACTAGAGCAATAAGTGTACGAAAGCTCAACAAAAGAAACTAAGTGGGTGTGCATCCAACTCGCTTGCTCACGAAGACCTAGGGCATTTTGAGGAAGCCGATCATTAGAATATACAAGCCAAGTTCTATAATGAAAAATGCCCACTAGTATATGAAAGTGACAACATTGGAGACTCTCTATCATGAAGATCGTGGTGCTACTTTGAAGCATAGGAGACTCTCTACCATAGCAACATTGTCCCTTCTCTCTTTTTCTCTCATTTTTTTCTTTTTCTATTTTTTCCTTTCTCTCTTTTATTTCTTTCTTTCCCTTTTTTATTTGGCCTTTCTCCTTTTTTATTTGGCCTTTCTCTTTTTTTATAAAGTCCGAAGTCTCATCCCGACTTGTGGGGGAATCATAGTCTCCATCATCCTTTCCTCACTTGGGACAATGCTCTAATAATGAAGATCATCACACTTTTATTTACTTACAACTCAAGATTACAACTTGATACTTAGAACAAGATATGACTCTGTATGAATGCCTCCGGCGGTGTATCGGGATATGCAATGAATCAAGAGTGACAAGTATGAAACAATTATGAAGGTGGCCTTGCCACAAATACGATTTCAACTACATGATCATGCAAAGAGCAATATGACAATGATGATGCGTGTCATAATAAATGGAATGGTGGAAAGTTGCATGGCAATATATCTCGGAATGGCTATGGAAATGCCATAATAGGTAGGTATGGTGGCTGTTTTGAGGAAGGTATATGGTGGGTGTATGGTACCGGTGAAAGTTGCACGACACAAGAGAGTCTAGCAATGGTGCAAGGGTGAGAGTGCGTATAATCCATGGACTCAACATTAGTCATAAAGAACTCATATACTTATTGCAAAAATCTACAAGTCATTGAAAACAAAGTACTACGCGCATGCTCCTAGGGGGATAGATTGGTAGGAAAAGACCATCGCTCGTCCCCGACCGCCACTCATAAGGAAGACAATCAATAAATAAATTATGCTCCAACTTCATCACAAAGCAGTTCACCATACGTGCATGCTACGAGAATCACAAACTTTAACACAAGTATTTCTCAAATTCATAATTACTCCACTAGCATGACTCTAATATCACCATCCTCATATCTCAAAACAATTGTCAAGCATCAAATTGACCATAGCATCCAATTCACTTTCTGTGATTGTTTTGATTATACCCAACTTGGATGCCCATCATTCTAGGACCAATTTTATAACCATAGCAAATACCATGCTGTTCTAAAAGACTCTCAAAATAATATAAGTGAAGCATGAGTGATCAACAATTTCTACAAAATAAAGCCACTGCCGTGCTCTAAAAGATATAAGTGAAGCACTAGAGCAAAAATTGTCTAGCTCAAAAGATATAAGTGAAGCACATGGAGTATTCTAATAAATTCCAAACATGTGGGTTTCTCCCAAAAGGTGTGTACAATAAGGATGATTGTGGTAATCTAAAAAGCAAAGACTCATATCATACAAGACGCTCCAAGCAAAACACATATCATGTGGCGAATAAAAATATAGCTCCAAGTAAAGTTACTGATAGACGAAGACGAAAGAGGGGATGCCTTCCGGGGCATCTGTCGGTGTCAAAACCGGCGGATCTCGGGTAGGGGTCCCGAACTATGCGTCTAAGGCTAAAGGTAACAGGAGGCGGGGGACACAATGTTTACCCAGGTTTGGGCCCTCTCGATGGAGGTAATACCCTACTTCCTGCTTGATTGATCATGATGATATGAGTATTACAAGAGTTGATCTACCATGAGATTGAAGAGGCTAAACCCTAGAAGCTAGCCTATGGTTAAGATTGTTGTTGTGCTACGGACCAAACCCTCCAGTTTATATAGACACCGTAGGGGGCTAGGGTTACACAGAGTCGGTTACAGAGAAAGGAATCTTCATATCCTAACCGCCAAGCTTGCCTTCCACGCAAAGGAGAGTCCCCTCCGGACACGAGACGAAGTCTTCTATCTTGTATTTCATAGTCCAACAGTCCGGCGTACGCATATAGTCTGGCTGTTCGAGGACCCCTTAATCCAGGACTCCCTCAGTAGCCCCCAAACCAGGCTTCAATGATGATGATTCTGACGCGCAGATTGTCTTCGGCATTGCAAGGCGGGTTCCTTCTCCGAATTCTTCAAAGTACCTGTTGTAAAAGAGAAGTGCCCGGTTCCCCATTTAATGTTAGGCTCATCGGCTTCTGCACCTTGACAGTCTCAGCCTCCACGTGTCGAGTGAATGCGAGAAGTCGGGGCATTTTTCTATTTGCCACCCTAACTATGTAAATAAATTGTCTATTAAAGAGACGGGGATCTTCAGATCCAATCCACACCATCTCCCCCAAGCGAAGAATCATCAGAGCATGCCCCAAAAGCCACCCCAACATGGTCGACGCTCGCAGCTCTTCCTCCCGCTCTCGCAACACCAAGCCAGGCAATTGGGAGAAGTGTACCGTATCCCATGGCCGATTAGTGAAGTTGCAGACCCAAGGATACCTACCTCCTACATATCTAGTCCCTGTTCGAGCTGGATTGTCTTCCTTCGATGGCGGGGAGCAGGCAGAGAACTTTCCCAACCCATCTAGGAGGGAGCGAGTATGCCTCGTTTCTTACTTGCCGAGGGGCGTCGGATTTCCAATCCATCCATTTCTCCTCGGGCTTCTGGAGTTCTACGGCCTCCAACTGCACAACTTCACCCCTGCCTCCATCCTGCATATCGCAGGCTACGTCTCTCTTTGTCAGCTATTTCTGGGCTGCGAAGCCCATTTCAAGCTATGGAAGAAGCTATTCTGTCTCATCCCCTGTTATCAAGGGGGGTCAATATTCCAAGTGGGCGGAGCCGAGATATGGCGCATCGCCGGGACCGAAAAAGGCACCCAAAGAGTGGCCCTCCGAGTGGTTTTATTTTGAGGACGTCTCCCTTCCCGACCCAATCCGAATGGGTCTTCCTGAGTTTACAAACGCTCCACTGAAAAAACACCTTAACTAGCGTCCCCGGAGCTCCAGAGAGGAAGATAGCAGGGAGGTCCTTCAATTGATGAGCAAGATAAGAATACTCGCTCAGTCCGGATTATCAATAGTCGAGGTTATGGCGATATCCATAATGCGGGGGGTTCAACCACTCCAATACCGAGGGCTTCCCATGTGGCACTTCAATGGAGAAGACGACGCCACCCGCTACGGACGAAAGGGTCCGGACTCCACTACCGCCCTGGTGGAAATATTGTCCGATTTATACAAGGGGGAAAGAGAGGAGTTCGCCCGCATTAAGCCACAAGATGGATTTTCCATGTACAACCCTCCCAGCTGGGTGAGCTGCCATCCATTGCTCTACTCTATTCATTCCCTGAGCCTCTGTTTTCATAAATATTTACTCCGTCTACTTATAACAGGAATGGCGAAAAATAACCAGGGAGTTCCATAGCCCGACACCACAGCCAGAGGACCGTAACTGGGCCCTTGACCCCGGATTCGAAGAGAATCCGGATATATTCGTGGAGCTCGTGGAAGGGGTGTTTCACCAGGCAAGTTGTGACGGCACAGAGGTGGCCATCATTGCTGACTACCCCGGCCTCCTCCCTGTATCGCATGTAAGTAAAGAGACTTATCTTCTGGAAATGATTTATTCCTTCCGTCTTACCCACCGCGCAATTCTTACGCTCTAAAGGGAAGACGATCGGCGCACCAAGCCGAACCCGAGGTGACTCGCCAACAAGGGGCGCCCGTGCCGGGTAGGCCTTTAAAAAGAAAGGCAAACAAAAATATGGCGGAGCCGTCCTCAAGGAGGTATGGTTTTAAATATGCTCCACGGTTGATCATCTTAAAGCATGACACTTATCCGTTGTGTGTTTAGCAGAAAGAACATCCGCCGAACTATGTCCGGGGATCCTGCCAACCGTGCCTCCACTAGTCGGATTCCGGGCCCGGTCTCGAGGATGGAGGCCAACACGGGAGTGACACCGGACTGTCCTCAAACAGAGGATTCAGACATAATGTCCGTTACAAATTCTGAAGTGGAGAGTGCCATGAATCATCAGCACCGGCGGGCCGCACTCCACGACCCTGGTTTTTCAGATGAGGCTTTTAATGCCTTCAACTCGGGTGATGCATACATCCGAGCCGCTCAGGATGGGCTTGCTAGCGCCACGGACCAGTATTTGAAAGATATACGGGTAAATATAAAAATCTGATAATTATGTATATCAGTAGCCCCTGAGACTTAAAGCAGTTGGTACAACTGATTTAAGGATCATTGTAAATGTAGGCTCTTTCGGAGAAGAACAACCTATTGTCTCAAGAGCTGGAAGAGTGTCGAACCCAGCTAACGGCTGCTATGGCCAAGCTGTCAAGATCCGAAGAGGCATCGACTGGTATGTATTCCCGAATTGAGAAAAAACAATATTGTGTTTATAAACCAGTAACGCTAACAACATCTGATGATCAAAATCCTCAGATAATTCGGAACAGAATCTGGGAACCCCAGAAGAGGGTGAGCAAGATGCACAAAGGCAAGCAGCCGTCGACGAGCGTGTACTTGCACGCAATACAAAAAAAGACACATCCGTGACATTTTGGGCCGAACAATTTTTTTTCTGTCATGCATATGACACTTCTATGACGATAATTGTAACAAAATCCGGTATCATCATAGATGTGGTGCGCTCCTACTTCTATGACAAAAAATCATGACAGAAAATGGGCTTTTCGTCCTGGGCGGGCCAGATACGCAGCTGCATGACATTCTTTGGGCCGTCCATGACGAAAAAAACCGTGGTAGAAGCGAGGGGGAGGAATATTTTGGGGAGTTCCCGGTTACGGTGGGAGGTCGAGGGCCGAGCGATGCGCGTTTCTCTCATACACGTACGCGCGTGTGTGCGAGGCGTTGGCTCTAACTGAACCCGAGCGAGGCGTTGGGCTCTAACTGAACCTGAGCGATTGCACTACAGGCTACGCATTACTGAACCCGAGCGATCGATCGATGGGTGTTAACTGAACCCGATCGAGCGTTTCCTTCACTACTGCTGCTAACTGATGTCGATCGAGCATTTCCTTCACTACTGCTGCTAACTGAAGTCGATGGATGCT
>NC_041389.1:51106123-51117175 GCF_002162155.2 Triticum dicoccoides
GGGTTGGATGAACAGTGAGCAGTGGCATTGCCTCTGGATGAACAAGACCCCGTGGTGTGGATGGCTGGATGAACAGGACGACCCCGTGGAGGGTTGGATGAATAGTAGACGGTGGAGGGGTGGATGAATAGTAGCCCATGGAGGGGTGGTTGAACAGGAGCCCATGGAGAGGGGTGGTTGAATAGTAGCCGGTGGAGTAGCGCGCGGTGGAGACTGGATGAACAGGAGCCCGTGGATGAATAGTCGCAGGTGGAGGCTGGAGGAGGTCGACGGTGGATGAATAGTAGCCTGAGGAGGCTGGAGGAGGTCGATGGTGCAGATGAACAGTATCCCGTGGAGTCCCATTTTGTGGTACGCCACACCCCTTCCGATGAACATGACCCCCGTTTCGACCGTAGCGCTCCAACACAAGTCCGTTTCGTCCGTTTTGCGGTACGCCACAACCCTCCCGATCAACAGGACCCCCGTTTCGACCATAGGAGGTCCATTTTCTCCGTTTTGTGGTACGCCACACCCCTCCCGATCAACAGGACCCCCGTTCCAACCATAGGAGGTCCGTTTTCTCCGTTTTGCGGTACGCCACACCCCTCCTGATGAACAGGACCCTGTTCCGAATGTAGGAGGTCCGTTTCCTCCATTCTGCGGTACGGCCTCGTTTCCATCGCCTGTTCCGTCCAAGCCCTCCCGATGAACACGACGACGCATTCCGTTCTAACCCAGCCAGTTGGCTCCCCATGAACACGACGACGACGCTGTTTCTCCGTTCCGACCCAGCCAATGTACACGAGCCCAGGCCGTATGTATATATGCGCGAGTAGGCGTTCGAGACCCCGCCCGTATGTACACATATATGGCCATATTTGCTTTCTTGAACCCTGGCCGCTATACGTACGTGGACATGTGTTAAGACCGACTTTTCAATAAATAAATATTGAGAAAATCGATCTTTAAATCCCAGTATAGGAAAAGTCATCCTCACTGGTAGACAAATACTTGATGAACAGAGGACCAGTAGCATTAAATATATTACAGGGTTGAGCTGAGGCTGCTCAACAATTTATTACAAACTCGCCAATATCTCACATAAGGGCGGTTATGACACATGGATGTGGTGGCATGCTACTAGCTCGAGGTAAAAAGTGGTGGATAACTTGACTCCTAACTAGCAGCTCATCGACCATCGAGGTGAGGCTCGATGAATTTATTTCTGGGGTTGCGGAAGCGGATAATACAATGACCAAAACAGGATCGCACGGGACTGACTGGGACTCCTCTAGGCGTCGGACTCGCTATCAAACTCTTCATCCATGAGATCGCCTTCATCAACATCTGGCCAAATCAACAAGCCAGGTGAGTACTTTGAAAGTACTCGCAAGACAGTTCAGACAAAAGATATAATCAATGAATGCGTGAATGCATCATGAATAAAAGATGATGCTCATATAACAACAATAATATTGCAGGACTTGACAAATAAAATAAATAACTGAAAACCGATCGGGTGTCTGGAGCGACGCCTCGAAAGGTAAATAAATAAAATGCATGCCGCATTCGGGTGTCTAAGCGACACCACATAAAGGGCTTTAAAAGAAATGCCACAGTCGGACGTCTGAGCGACATCACATAAAGGGCTTTAAAAGAAATGCCACAGTCGGACGTCTGAGCGACATCACATAAAGGGCTTTAAAAGAAATGCCACAGTCGGACGTCTGAGCGACGTCAGAGAAAGGGCTTACAAAAGAAATGCCATAGTCGGACGTCTGAGCGACATCACATAAAGGGCTTTAAAAGAAATACCACAGTCGGATGTCTGAGCGACATCACATAAAGGGCTTTAAAAGAAATGCCACAGTCAGACATCTGAGCGACGTCACAGAAAGGGCTTATAAAAGAAATGCCACCGTCGGACATCTGAGCGACGTCACAGACATGGCTTACAAAAGAAATGCCACCGTCGGACATCTGAGCGATGTCACAGACAGGGCTTACAGTAAATGTAAATAACAAGAATGCCACCGTCGGACGTCTGAGAGACATCACAAATAGGGCTTACAATAAATGTAAACACAAGAATGCCACCATCGGACGTCTGAGCGATATCACAGACAGGGCTTACAATAAACGTAAATAACAAGATTAGTCCATCCACAAGAATAATCTTTAACCGGATTTATCACACATGTATTCCACCGAGGTTTTTGTCACTGAGACTGATATCTGACAAGATAAGATGAATATAGTACTTGAACAAAGTACAAGATAATTGAAATAATTTGAGACTCTGCAGAGTTTGGATGAACTGACCACAACCAATGGATTTCCATAGTCACGAAGGACTAGTTCCGTTTATGGTATTTCAGTAGAAACACATTTAACTAGTACACACCCATTTCACCTCACAATGCCAGGAATCACCCTGGACAACATCCAAGAAAAACTTTGAGACGGGGAGGCCACAACCTCGAATAGCATGGGATCAAATTTCTATACGCGCGCTCTAAGGGGTGCCCCCCTCTCGGTCCCAACCGGAAACACCCATGCCCCCTGACCGGATGACGGGCTTTAATCCAGGGCCATGGAACCCTCATCTCGGCCTCTCTGTTTGGTGTGTACCAGGAAAACGATTTGCAACTAACTATGCCATATCCCTTTCGGAAAACATGTGACAGTACAAGAAGGAATGAATGGAAATGTGATTTGTTTCACGATGACACGGAAGTCAAATAATCTGGCATAAGAGTGGCATGTCACAACACTGCCATCTTACCCATCCTCATGCCAACACATGGCCATGCAAATATGTATCCAACAACATAATGCTTTCCGAAACTTACTTTCCACCTATGTGCATGAAATATAACATTCAAGGAAATGTTCATAAATATGTCATGACCATACTAAAAATGCAAACATGCAACAACCACTCTCATATCAAGAGTTCAAACATGCTTGCCTGGTTCGGAGTAGTCGGAGTTTAACTGTGTGAAGTTTGCAGCTCCGTCACCTCCTCCGGTATCTACGGTATAAGAGAAATACGTACGTAACATAAATACCGTGAGTGTACAGAAAACTGTTCCAAATATTTTTCAAATAAATATGACAAAAAACTAGACAGAAAAATAAAGGTGACAGAAAAGGAATCAATCAAAAACCATTTTCTGTTAAAAAGTTATAAGAGTTTTGGTCCAAGGACCCATCTATAATGAAACAGAAAGTTTCTAGGGGGCTCTGCGGAAAAATCCAGAATAACGTTTCATTTAAAAGAAGTGACTGAGAGGCTGACAGGCGGGCTCCACCTGTCAGGTTTGAAATTTCAGACGGAGAAAACAGAGCGCGACGGCACCCGAGGGGTGCGGTGGTCGCCGGCGGTGATCCACGACGAGGCAGGGGGATCGGGGGGTACCTTCGTGATCGGTGCACCGTTCCGCGTCTGTGGGTGGTGGTGGTGGTCGCCGGCGAGCACTGTGTCGACGGCAGCCCTTGCTCCGGCGGACGGCGGTTCGGGCAGTCGTGGATCTCGCCAGAGGGAGCTGCGGTGTTCAAATTGAGGAGGGGGTTAGCCTACTGGAGGCGGTACAAGGCTACGGGCAAGAGCAGGGCGGCGGAGGAGTTCTCACCGAAGAGAACCTTGCCGGAGCCCGAGGCGGACGGAGGTGGCCGGAGTCCAAGAAGAAAGGCCCCTCGAGGCTCTCCCAGTGTCTAGGCAGGGTCTAGTGAGGTGGTGGAGTCGTGCGGGGGCGAGAGCAAGCTCGGGGGTGCTATTTATAGCCGGCCCGAGGCGGTTGCCGTGAACGGATAAGTCCGGCGGTGCTGTGGCGGGACGGTCGGCTTAGGAGCTTGAGCATCGCCTAGGTGGAGCAGTGGTGCCATTTCAGGGTCCAGCTCAGCACGGGAGGGAGGGTTACGGCCTGCCCTCGACAGAACGGCCGCACGGCCCGTCGGCGGCAGAGAACGCGCTATGCGCGCGCCATGTCACGGCGACGGTGCTGCATGCATGCGCTGGCAAGGAGATGGCCACGCAGAGCTACGAGGAAGGTTGGGCAGCGCCGAATGGCGTTAAGCCGCAGTTTTGCTTCCTGTCGGCCGTTACGGTGGTTCTGCCACCGCAAAGCATGCCGGCGCAGGCGTGCCAAGGCGCCACCGATGCCAGGAAGGCGCCAAGCGCGCGTTTGGAGCTCCGGACAAGAGGGAGGGGCTGCGAGCATCGAGCCAAATGCACAGTGGGCATGTGACTGAAGTTCTGTCGGGGAAACGACACTGAACTTTCTGAATTTACTGAATATGAACAAAACAGTGCATGCCAAGTGCTTGACAGAATGATTCTGGCATCTAGGGTTTTTTCCTTGAGCTGATCTTTGGTGGAGTGGTCTCTCATTGCAACTAGGGGTTGCCTGAATTTTGGTGGAATTTTTGGAGAAGTGTAGGTATGAATTTCTCCAAATTTGGCAAATCTGGTCCAAACTTGCAGAGAGTGAAATTTGAAATTTTTGAAAAGAAGATGAGTGGATCAAGATGGTTCTGGGTTGTGGGTACAAAGGACTATCCATGGGTGTTGAGTTGAGGTCAAAAATCAAAAGCATTAGGGTACTTGCTTTGCAAATCACCTAGGCTCAAAAGATAAGACAGAATTATTTTGGAAAGAGAAATAATTGGAATAAAATCCAAAAATGGATTTTATTAGTTTGGGCAGAATGTTTGGGTTGTATCCAAGTGGGAGGAGGGGTTTTGGGGGAGTTTTACCATAGGAGGCATGGTAAACAAGAATGGATCCAAAATCAAAAGAAAGCCCAAAAACAAAAGGTTTTCTTTTTAAAAGAAACTAAATCCAAGAAAGGATTTTTGAGAGAGCAAACTTAGAAGAGGGTTTTTAAGAAGGGTTTAAATGACCTTTTTCAACCAAGCAAGGCTCTAACTGAAAACGAAAACCACAAAAATTTTGGAGTGTCACAGCACCTACCCCCTTAGGAAAAATCTCGTCCCCGAGATTTCAGCTGATGCTTAAACAGGTGTGGGTGCTGTGTTCGGAGAAAATCCTCGCTTTCCCAAGTTGCCTCATTCTTGGTGTGAATACTCCACTGAACTCTGAAAAACTTGATGGTTTTCTGTCGAGTCCTCCTCTCAAACTCTTCTAATATTTTTATTGGGTGCTCCCGGTAGGTGAGGTCTGGTTGTACGTCAATATTCTCGTGTGACACTTGCTTCTCTGGGTTGCTCATGTATTTTCTCAACTGCGAGACGTGAAACACGTTGTGGATACCGGATAAGTCTCCGGGTAGGTCTAGCTGGTAGGCTACCGTGCCTCTTTGGGCCACTATATGAAATGGTCTGATGAATCTTGGCGCTAGCTTCCCCTTAATCCTGAATCATTGCAGACCCTTCATAGGAGAAACTTTTAGGTACACCAATTCTCCAGGTTCAAAACTGATTTCCCGATGCCTTCGATCGTAATAACTCTTCTGCCGACTCTGAGCTGTTTTGAGTCGATCTCTAATTGTTTTAACTTTCTCCTCGGCCTCCTTGAGCATATCTGGGCCGAAGATATGGCTGTCTCCGGTCTGTGACCAATTTAGTGGGGTACGACATCTTCTCCCATATAGAACTTCAAAGGGTGCCATTTGCATGCTGGCTTGATAGCTGTTGTTGTATGCGAACTCTGCATATGGAAAACTTTCTTCCCAACTATTTCCGTAGGTGAGGACACAGGCTCTTAGCATGTCTTCTAGGATTTGGTTTATGCGTTCAGTCTGCCCATCAGTCTAGGGATGGTATGCGGTACTGAAGGCTAGCTGGGTTCCCAGTGCCTGTTGCAGGTGATCCCAAAATCTAGAGACGAACTGTGTGCCTCTGTCAGATATGATAGTCTTTGGGACTCCATGCAGGCAGACGATACGGGCAAGATAAAGTCTGGCCAGCCTCTGAGTGGTGTGAATTGTCTTTACTGGAAAAAAATGTGCTACTTTGGTTAGTTTGTCGGTTATGACCCATATGGTGTCGTTTCCGTGTCGTGACCGTGGCAGTCCAACAATAAAATCCATTCCAATCTCGTCCCATTTCCACTCGGGTATCTTATTTGGCTGTAACAGTCCAGCTGGTTTCTGGTGCTCGGCCTTGATACATTAACAAGAGTCACAGCATGCAATGAACGTGGCTATATCTCTCTTCATACCGTGCCACCAAAATTTTTCCTGAAGGTCTTTGTACATTTTCGTCCCTCTAGGATGGATTGAATACGGAGCTGTGTGACTTTCAGCCAATATCTGTTGTTTGAGGTCCTTGACATTTGGTACGCATAGCCTCTCTCCGTACCACAATATTCCTTGCTCATCTATGTTGAATTCTGAGGCTCTTCCCAAACTCACTTTCCTTTTTATGCCCTCAATGCTGGGGTGTTCGTGTTGGGCTTCCTTGATCCTTTCCATCAGGGTAGGCTGTATTTCTACATTTGACACACTGCCTTCGGTAACCATTATTAAATTGAGTCTGGCAAATTCCTGTTGAAATTCTGGCCTCAACCTTGGTATACTGTCGTCGTCCGTCCTGGGATTCCGACTAAGTGCATCTGCCACAACATTTGCTTTTCCGGGATGATAGTGGATTCCCACATCATAATCCTTCACCAACTCTAACCAGCGTCGTTGCCGTAAATTTAGTTCCGGCTGTGTGAAAATATACTTAAGACTCTTATGGTCTGTGTATATCTCACAACGATTTCCAAGTAGGAAGTGTCTCCATTCCTTGAGTGCATGGATGACCGCTGCTAATTCCAAGTCATGAGAGGGATAATTCTTCTCATGCTTGCGAAGTTGTCGGAAGACATACGCAACTACCTTTCCTTCTTGCATCAATACGCATCCGAGGCCTTTTCGGGATGCGTCACAATATACCTCAAAATTCTTGTGTATATCTGGCACAATTAATACTGGTGCCGTTGTTAATTTGCTTTTTAGCTCTTGGAAGCTTTTCTCACATGCTTCTGTCCATTCAAACCTCTTGCCTTTCTTGAGCAATTGTGTCATGGGCTTTGCTATAGTGGAGAATCCTTCAATAAATCTCCGATAATAACCTGCCATTCCCAAGAAACTCCGTATGTCTGTTACGTTAGCTGGTGATTTCCAGCCAAGTACGGCCTTGACTTTTTCCGGGTCTACTGCAATACCTTCTTGGGTTAGCACGTGGCCCAGAAAACCCACCTGCCTTAGCCAAAATTCACATTTGCTAAATTTGGCATACAGTTGATGTTTCCTGAGCTCTCCGAGTACAATCCTGAGATGTTCGGCGTGCTCTTCTGGTGTTTTGGAATATATCAGAATATCATCGATGAATACCCCAACAAACTAGTCCATATACTTCATGAATACTTTGTTCATGAGGTGAACAAAATATACGGGGGCGTTGGTTAGCCCGAATGGCATCACTGCGAACTCATACAACCCATATCTGGAGGTGAAGGCGGTCTTGGGAATATCTTCTGTTCGTACTTTTAATTGGTGGTATCCTGATCTCAAGTCAATTTTTGAGAAGACCTTGGCCTGTGCAAGCTGATCAAATAAATCATTTATTTGGGGCATTGGGTATTTGTTCTTGATTGTGACCATGTTGAGAGCTCGATAATCAATACACAACCTCATTGTTCCATCCTTCTTCTTGGCAAATAAAATTGGAGAACCCCAAGGTGAGGAGCTGGCTCGTATGTATCCTTTCTCCAATAATTCGTTTATTTGCTTCTTCAACTCTACTAATTCGGATGGTGCCATTCTGTATGGTTTCTTGTAAATGGGAGCGGTTCCGGGTGCTAGCTCAATGCTGAATTCTATCTCTCGGTCCGGTGGCATGCCTGGTAGCTCTTCTAGAAATACGTCTGGAAATTCACACACTACTGGAACCTTGTTTAGCTCAGAAACGTCCACCTTGTTTAATCTAGATTGCCGAGGTATTTGTCTCTCTTTGGCTAAAACTTTTATTTTCTTCCCATGATGGTGTGTGAGAATCACGGTACGGTTGAAGCAGTCAATAAAACCTTTGTTGGTGGTTAACCAATCCATCCCTAGGATGACATCCAGTCCTTTGCTTTCCAATACAATAAGGTTGGCATAAAACTTCAATCCTTCAAATTCAATAACCACACCTTGACAGTAACTCTGGGTCACTTGCTTAATTCCAGGGGACTTGATGATCATTGATTTTTCCAAGGGAAGTATCGAAAAATTATTTTGCAAAGCAAAACTTTTCGAAACGAATGAGCGAGAAGCTCCAGAATCAAACAAAACCATGGCAGGTATTGTGTTGATGCGGTACGTACCGAGTACGATAGCTGGGGCGTTCTGTGCTTCCTCTCGGGTCACGTGGTTCAGGTGACCTTTCCGGTGGTTGTTATTGGGGTTGAAATTGCTTCGCTTTGGTGCTGAATTATTGCCACCATTATTGAGCTTCGGGGTTGAGTTCCTTGGTTTGGGGCACTGCTTGGCATAGTGCCCTTCTTCTCCGCAAGCATAACAGGTAACGCCTGGGCGATAGGTGAACTCTTTGTCTCTTGCATGGAAATTCTTGATTGGACGTGAATTTTCAGTCGGGGTTTTGTGTGTTCCACCCTTCTGAAATTCCGTCTTGTTTCTGGGGTTGCGAGCAAAAGTAGTCTGGTCCCTTTTGCGTTTGCGGAAATCTTCCAGGCTACGTCGCTCATTTTCCAGAGTAATGGCCTTATCCACCAGTGTTTTAAAATCAGGAAAGGTATGCACAACTAGCTGGCACTTAAGGGCGGGTGCCAGGCCTTCCAAGAATTTTTCCATCTTCTTGCTTTCGGTCATGCGCTCTTCATTGGCGTAGCGAGATAGCAGAGTAAATTGGCTGTTGTATTTTGACACTGTCATGGTCCTTTGCTTGAGTTCATCAAATTCTCTCTTCTTGATTTTCATGACACTCTTAGGAATGTGTGCCCCACGAAAACCTTCTTTGAAATCCTCCCAGGTTATTTCATTTTCGTTGGAGTGCAGGTGCAGAAAGTTTTCCCACCACGATGCGGCTGCTCCTGTGAGATAATGTGGTGCATACAATACTTTTTCACGGTCTGAACACTGTGCAATAATTAATTTTCTCTCCATGTCTCGAAGCCAGTCGTCGGCCTCAAGAGGCTTGTTGGTATGAGAAAATGTTGGAGGACGCGTCTTCTGTAACTCAGATAATTTGGATTGCGGTTGATACTGACCACGGTTACTTCCCATATTGATGAATTGGTTCATCATTTCCTGGTGTTGCTGCTGACTCTGTTCATATAAACGACATACTTGTGTAAAAGCTGTATCACTGTCCTGTTGACTTGTCTGTCCCTGAGTGAAATTGTGGTTCTGCGGTGTGCCATAATTTTCTTCTGGCTGATTTGGCATGGAGCGCGTCCAAGGACGAGACATCTTTCACTCTGGGGATATATTTTGTGAAACTCGTAAGACAAGGAACAGAGTCGCAAAAGTCCATAAAGTCACACACAAAGAACATTTTTAAAACTCCAGGATATTTTTGGAAACACACGATTGCGCGCGGAGAAGGACTATTACATATCTTACACGCAGGCATAATTATACATTACATCACTCAGGATATGCGTACATAATCCTGACATGTTATTTAAACTAGTGCACTTCTCCAGATCCTACATGATGCGCAAACTGGCTACTTCTCACAACCTATGTACATATAAACATATTACACAAGTCGGTACATCGCAAGGCGTCTATGCGTACTCACTCAGAGATGGTGAGGATCTCCCTTGGCCTGCCGAGGGTGAGACGCAGTGATGTTGGGGAATCAACTTCCTCCTCACTAATAGGTTCCAGACGAGGAACGCTGCGCTGAGCTGATGGAGCAGGTGCCGTAGGCGGAGTACCCTGAATAAGAGTGGGCGGAATAGGTGGAGTAGCACGTATGGGAGTGGGTGCAAAAAGTGGTGCAGCGCGAACGGGAGTGGGTGCAAAAAGTGGTGCAGCGCGAACGGGAGTGGGTGCAATAGCCTGGTTAAATTCCTCAGTGGTAGGCAGACGACGTGCAGTGGCGAGAATGGTAGGCGAATGAGAAGCTGAGGACGAGATAAAAGTCAGCGGTGGAGCGGTGTGTAGGAGTTCCCTCCTGTTAGCAGCACATCCATGAACTGAGTCCATGCGGGCAGCTACGAGGTCGTCCACCCTGCTGTCGAGGGCTACCTCCAGGGCTCGGAGGTACTCAACAAGCATCTCAAAGGCCTCGTCTTTAAATCCCAGTATAGGAAAAGTCATCCTCACTGGTCGACAAATACTTGATGAACAGAGGACCAGTAGCATTAAATATATTACAGGGTTGAGCTGAGGCTGCTCAACAATTTATTACAAACTCACCAATATCTCACATAAGGGCGGTTATGACACATGGATGTGGTGGCATGCTACTAGCTCGAGGTAAAAAGTGGTGGATAACTTGACTCCTAACTGGCAGCTCATCGACCATCGAGGTGAGGCTCGATGAATTTATTTCTGGGGTTGCTGAAGCGGATAATACAATGACCAAAACAGGTTCGCACGGGACTGACTGGGACTCCTCTAGGCGTCGGACTCGCTATCAAACTCATCATCCATGAGATCGCCTTCATCAACATCTGGCCAAATCAACAAGCCAGTTGAGTACTTTGAAAGTACTCGCAAGACAGTTCGGACAAAAAATATAATCAATGAATGCGTGAATGCATCATGAATAAAAGATGATGCTCATATAACAATAATAATATTACAGGACTTGATAAATAAAATAAATAACTGAAAACTGATCGGGTGTCTGGAGCGACGCCTCGAAAGGTAAATAAATAAAATGCATGCCGCAGTCGGGCGTCTAAGCGACACCACATAAAGGGCTTTAAAAGAAATGCCACAGTCGGACGTCTGAGCGACATCACATAAAGGGCTTTAAAATAAATGCCACAGTCGGACGTCTGAGCGACATCACATAAAGGGCTTTGAAAGAAATGCCACAGTCGGACATCTGAGCGACGTCACAGAAAGGGCTTACAAAAGAAATGCCACAGTCAGACGTCTG
>NC_041389.1:51117185-51118311 GCF_002162155.2 Triticum dicoccoides
GCCCTTTCCCCTATATATAGAGGGGTGAGGGGAGGGCTGCAACAGACCATAATTCAAGGCGCAGCCCCTCCCCTCCCCAACACATCTCCTCCTCTGTACGTGCTTGGCGAAGCCCTGTCGGAATACTGCCGCGTCAACTGCACCACGCCGTCGTGCTGCCGTTGGAGCTGCCTTCCTCAACCTCTCCTTCCTCCTTGCTGGATCAAGACGGAGGAGACATCTCCCGTCCCGTACGTGTGTTGAACGCGAAGGTGCTGTCCGTTCAGCACTAGGACATCGGTGATCCGAATCACGTTCGAGTACGACTCCATCATCACCATCTCCTTGGCAAGCTTCCGCTCGTGATCTACAAGTGGTATGTAGATGCAAACTCTCTCCCTTGACTCGTTGCTTAGATGAACTCGTAGATGGATCTTGGTGAAACCGTAGGAAAAATTTTAATTTTCTGCAACGTTCCCCAACACATGGATGTGGTGGCATGCTACTAGTTCGAGGTAAAAAGTGGTGGATAACTTGACTCCTAACTGGCAGCTCATCGAGCGTCGAGGTGAGGCTCGATGAATTTATTTCTGGGTTGCGAAAGCGGATAATACAATGACCAAATAGGATCGCACAGGACTGACTGGGACTCCTCTAGGCGTCGGACTCGCTATCAAACTCTTCATCCATGAGATCGCCTTCATCAACATCTAGCCAAATCAACAAGCCAGGTGAGTACTTTGAAAGTACTCGCAAGACAGTTCGTACAAAATATATAATCAATGAATGCATGAATGCGTCACGAATAAAATGTTGCTCATACAACAATGATAATATTTATGCACGACTTGATAAGTAAACAAATAAATGAGAACCGATCGGGTGTCTGGAGCGACGCCTCGAAAGGTAAACCAATAAAACTCATGCCGCAGTCGGGCGTCTAAGCGACACCACATAAAGGGCTTTAAAAGAAATGCCACAGTCAGACGTCTGAGCGACATCACATAAAGGGCTTTAAAAGAAATGCCACAGTCGGATGTCTGAGTGACATCACATAAAGGGCTTTAAAAGAAATGCCACAGTCGGACGTCTGAGCGACATCACATAAAGGGCTTTAAAAGAAATGCCACAGTCAGACGTCTGAGTG
>NC_041389.1:51118321-51123942 GCF_002162155.2 Triticum dicoccoides
CTGAGCGACATCACATAAAGGGCTTTAAAAGAAATGCCACAGTGGGACGTCTGAGCGACGTCACAGAAAGGGCTTATAAAAGGAATGCCACCGTTGGACATCTGAGCGACGTAACAGACAGGGCTTACAAAAGAAATGCCACCGTCGGACATCTGAGCGACGTCACACACAGGGCTTACAATAAATGTAAATAACAAGAATGCCACCGTCGGACGTCTGAGCGACATCACAGACAGGGCTTACAATAAATGTAAACCCAAGAATGCCACCGTCGGACGTCTGAGCGACATCACAGACAGGGCTTACAATAAACGTAAATAACAAGATTAGTCCATCCACAAGAATAACCTTTAACCGGATTTATCACACATGTATTCCACCGGGGTTTTTGTCACTGAGACTGATATCTGACAAGATAAGATGAATATAGTACTTGAACAAAGTACAAGATAATTGAAAGAATTTGAGACTCTGCAGAGTTTGGATGAACTGACCACAGCCAACGGATTTCCGTAGTCACGAAGGACTAGTTCCATTTATGGTATTTCAGTAGAAACACATTTAACTAGTACACACCCATTTCACCTCACGGTGCCAGGAATCACCCTCGACAACGTCCAAGAAAAACTTTGAGACGGGGAGGCCACAACCTCGAATAGCATGGGATCAAATTTCTATACGCGCGCTCTAAGGGGTGCCCCCCTCTCGGTCCCAACCGGAAACACCCATGCCCCCTGACCGGATGACGGGCTTTAATCCAGGGCCATGGAACCCTCATCTCGGCCTCTCTGTTTGGTGTGTACCAGGAAAATGATTTTCAACTTACTATGCCATATCCCTTTCGGAAAACATGTGATAATACAGGAAGAAATGAATGAAAATGTGGTTTGTTTCACGATGAAACGGAAGTCAAATAATCTGGCATAAGACTGGCATGTCACAACACTGCCATCTTACCCATCCTCATGCCAACACATGGCCATGCAAATATGTATCCAACAACATAATGCTTTCCGAAACTTACTTTCCACTTATGTGCATGAAATATAACATTCAAGGAAATGTTCATAAATATGCCATGACCATACTAAAAATGCAAACATGCGACAACCACTCATCGTATCAAGAGTTCAAACATGCTTGCCTAGTTCGGAGTAGTCGGAGTTTAACTGTGTGAAGTTTGCAGCTCCGTCACCTCCTCCGGTATCTATGGTATAAGAAAAATATGTACGTAACGTAAATACTATGAGTGTACAGAAAACTGTTCCAAATATTTTTCAAATAAATATGAAAAAACACTAGACAGAAAAATAAAGGTGACAGAAAAGGAATCAATCCAAAACCATTTTCTGTTAAAAAGTTATAAGAGTTTTGGTCCAAGGACCCATCTGTAATGAAACAGAAAGTTTCCAGGGGGCTCTGTGAAAAAATCCAAAATAACGTTTCGTTTAAAAGAAATGACTGAGAGGCTGACAGGCGGGCTCCACCTGTCAGGTTTGAAATTTCAAACGGAGAAACCAGAGCGCGACGGCGCCCGAGGGGTGCGGTGGTCGCCGGCGGCGATCCATGGCGAGGCAGGGGGATCGGGGGGTACCTTCGTGATCAGTGCACCGTTCCGCGTCTGTGGGTGGTGGTGGTGGTCGCCGGCGAGCACTGTGTCGACGGCGGCCCTTGCTCCGGCTTGCAAGATTCAGAACCAACAAATAAGATACAAATAATAAGTACAATAGAGATGCCTACACATCTCACTGATTCCCAGCTTGCAAGATTCAGAACCAACCCATTAGAGCCTTTTGATAAAGAGAATATCGGGATTAAATCCATCTTGGCTAGCCATGTCATACAATCGAAGAACTTGGCGAATGCTCTTTACCGTCACAACATTTGTAGTTGAGTATTCCTGTTTGCACAACGTGTTTGCACAACACAAACAAGGAGACATGAGAGCATGATTTCGCTTTAATAGCGGCCTCCTTGAACTCAACCTCCAGCTCTACTTGGATGAGGTCTGCCTGGAGTTCCATGATTCAATTCATGCGCCTTTTTCTGCAGTTCACCTTAAATGAAGCAAAGATTGCATCATTCAGCTAGCAAGAAGTACTTGCTCTTGTGAGCAGGCAGGTTCTTCTTTAGTAGTTGCACTAAAATCGAGGAACATTAAGGTTGGCTGTCCGGCTCATGTAAGGTGCAACTATAATTTTCTTATCCTTTTGTGCAATTCCACTAAAATAAAGTGCCATTGTGGTGACAGTGACATCTCCATCTTGCAAAGGCTAATAAAATGTTGCACGAGATTACCGGCAGAAGTTGACGGAGATTTTGGAAACTCCAATCACCATTTTGTGCAGTTCCACCAAAATTGAGAGATGTTGCCCACGTGACATTTTAGTTAAACCGCACAAGACACTCATTCCAAAAAAAAGTGTTTTGTGCAGTTCACCAAAAGGTCACAATAGCAACAAGGTGAAATGGATATCCCTATCTGCACAAAAATATAGAAAGTAAATAGTTGCTGGTCAATAAGAATATACTAAACATATACAAAATGAAAAGAAGCATCTTAATTATGTTCATGGCAATCACGCAGGGACAGTAGAAATTTTAAAACGTCAGCAATGCTTCATGTTACCAGAAGCATTACGATCAACAATGAGATTCCTCAAATATGGGATTACTTTAATGGTGGCATTGCTTGTTTACCAGACACAGTAAATAAACAGCAGCTAAAGAGTTGGTTTAAGGGCATGGGACCGTGGGGACACCAAGACACTCTGCAGCGTAAAGGAGAAACTTACTTATCATACTGGGGAAAACAGCAGGAGTGCCATTTGTAACACAGTTTAATTGCATCTTATCACTGGAGGCATTAGACTAACAATAACACTGGTTAGACATGTCCCTAAGGTGATGGTGTGATCGCTTCATTTTGCATGCGCCCTTACATTAATGTGACGCCCCCGATTCAATCGTACACTAATCATGCATGCAAACGTGTACGATCAAGATCAGGGACTCACGGGAAGATATCACAACACAACTCTAAAACATAAATAAGTCATACAAGCATCATAATACAAGCCAGGGGCCTCGAGGGCTCGAATACAAGTGCTCGATCATAGACGAGTCAGCGGAAGCAACAATATCTGAGTACAGACATAAGTTAAACAAGTTTGCCTTAAGAAGGCTAGCACAAACTGGGATACAGATCGAAAGAGGCGCAGGCCTCCTGCCTGGGATCCTCCTAAACTACTCCAGGTCGTCATCAGCGGGCAGCACGTAGTAGTAGGCACCTCCAGTGTAGTAGGGGTCGTCGTCGACGGTGGCGTCTGGCTCCTGGGCTCTAGCATCTGGTTGCGACAACCAGAAAGAAAGGAAAGGGGAAAAAGGGGGGAGAAAGCAACCGTGAGTACTCATCCAAAGTACTCGCAAGCAAGGAACTACACTACATATGCATGGGTATATGTGTAGGGAGGCCATATCAGTGGACTGAACTGCAGAATGCCAGAATAAGAGGGGGATAACTAATCCTGTCGAAGACTACGCTTCTCGCAGCCACCATCTTGCATCAAGTAGAAGAGAGTAGATTGAAGTCCTCCAAGTAGCATCTCCAAGTAGCATCTCCAAATAGCATCTCATAGCATAATCCTACCCGGCGATCCCCTCCTCATATCCCTGAGGTAGAGCGACCACCGGTTGTATCTGGCACTTGGAAGGGCGTGTTTTATTAAGTATCTGGTTCTAGTGGTCATAAGGTCAAGGTACAACTCCAAGTCGTCCTGTTACCGAAGATCACGGCTATTCGAATAGATTAACTTCCCTGCAGGGGTGCACCACATAACCCAACACGCTTGATCCCATTTGGCCGGACACACTTTCCTGGGTCATGCCCGGCCGCGGAAGATCAACACGTCGCAGCCCCACCTAGGCAAAACAGAGAGGCCAGCACGCCGGTCTAAACCTAAGCGCACAGGGGTCTGGGCCCATCGCCCATAGCACACTGCATGTTGCGTGGGCGGCCGGAAGCAGAACTAGCCCCCTTAATACAAGAGCAGGCTTACGTTCCAATCCGGCGCGCGCTGCTCCGTCGCTGACGTCTAAAGTGCTTCGGCTGATACCACGACGTCGGGATACCCATAACTACTCCCGCGTAGATGGTTAGTGCGTATAGGCTCGTAGCCAACTCAGATCAAATACCAAGATCTCGTTAAGCGTGTTAAGTATCCGCGAACACCGAACAGGGCCAGGCCCACCTCTCTCCTAGGCGGTCTCAACCTGCCCTGCCGCTCCGCCTCAAAGATCCACTCACGGGTGCTCCTCCAGCTGACCCGACTTTAGTCTCCACATGTATCATGTATAAAGTATATAGTATATACCCGTGATCACCTCCCGAGTGATCACGGCCTAATAGTATAGCAAGGCAGACTGACAAGAATGTAGGGCCAATGATGATAAACTAGCATCCTATACTAAGCATTTAGGATTGCAGGTAAGGTATCAACAGATGTAGCAACAATGTCAGGCTATGCATCAGAATAGGATCAACGGAAAGCAGTAACAGGCTACACTACTCTAATGCAAGCAGTATAGAAGAGAATAGGCGATATCTGGTGATCAAGGGGGGGGGCTTGCCTGGTTGCTCTGGCAAGAGAGAGGGGTCGTCAACTCCGTAGTCGAACTGGTCAGCAGCAGCGTCGGTCTCGTAGTCTACCGGAGAGAAGAGGGGGAACAAATAATGAATACAGAGCAAACAAAGCACCACAAAATATATCAAGGCAATACGCGGTGTTCGGTGTGCCCTAACGCGGTAGTAGGTGATACCGGTGAAGGGGGGAAACCCCCGGGAAAGTATTCCCAGTGTTTCGTGTTTTCGGGCAGAGGAGCCGGAGGGGGAAAGTTGCGGGTTCGATAGGTTAGGGGTGTGTGGCGGACGAACGGACCGCGAATCCGGATTCGTCTCGTCGTTCTGAGCAACTTTCATGTTGAAAATATTTTAATCCGAGTTACGGATTAAAAGATATGATTTTCTAAAGATTTTATTAATTTCTGGAATTTAATTAATTATTTAAATTAATTCAAAAATGGAATAATGACATCAGCATGATGTCATGCTAACGTCAGCGTCAACAGAGTTGACTGGTCAACTTGACCAGTGGGTCCCACTGGTCAGAGACACATGTTAATTATCCAAAATTAATTTAATCTAATCAGAATTAATTAGGGGTGGGCCCCACTGTCATTGTTTGATTAATTAACTAACAGTTAATTAGGTTAATCTAATTGTGATTAATTAACTTAATTAATTAATTTATTAACTTAATTATTATTATCTATTTATTTATTTATTTTATTTTTATTCCCTTTTTTTTCAGGGGCGTGGGCCCCGCGTGACATTGGCCCATGGCCAAAGTGGGTTCGGGCGCTACGGGCGAAGCCCCAACCCGATTGGGAGCTGGCTCAGGCGAACGGTGGGGGGGGGGGCGCCCGCGAGGCACGGAGCGGGGCGGGCCGCGTGATGCAGGGGCGGCCGCCGGAGGCCGAAGCAACAGCGGGAGCGGCGACGGGGCTCGCCAGGAGGGGCGCAGGGCGCGGCCGTCACGGGCGAGCAACACGGCAGCAGTGCG
>NC_041389.1:51124640-51132448 GCF_002162155.2 Triticum dicoccoides
GGGTGGTTGGGTTAGGGTTTGCGGGGGGTGTGGGGATAAGGTGTGGCCGACTGGGCCAGTTGGGCCGGCCTGTCAGGCCACTGGCTGGGCCGAGGCCCAGTTGGGCTGGGGGTTTTCTTCCTTTTTCTTTATATATATATTTTCTTGTCTCTTTTTATTTGTAGTTTCTTTTATCTTCAGTTTTATAAAATTACCACTAGTGCCTAACTTGTATTTATCCAATAAACTACTACGAGATTAATTCTTAACCCATAATAAAATAGTGTTAGCATTTTATAAATTCAATAGGCATTTGTTTAATCGTTTTCACTATTGTTTTAATTGTTTTAGGGCCTTTAAACATTTTATCAAAGTTTGGTTTCTCCGCCATAATTACCTATGTATTATTTGGTTCACTCCGAACATTTAAATTTTAATATTTGAAAACTTTTATTGTTTACTCGATTTTGAATTTGAAATTCGAACTAGGTTCCGAACTAACGCGAGTTTATTCACAGTAACCGAGGTGACGTGGCATCATTAGCGGGGATTACTGTAGCTTAATTACCCGGGCGTCACAATTCTCCTCCACTACAAGAAATCTCGTCCCGAGATTTAAGAGGGGAGTAAGGGGAAGTTCTGGTTACGATATTCTAACGTATCTTCTCGAAGAAGTTAATCCCTTTCGTTGATGTCTTCAATCCTTTATTCCAAAGCATCATGATGAAGTTGTCGTCCTTTCTTCGGGGAACTCCATCGTACTTACGAATAGGTAAGGGGCAGCTCTACAATGATAGGATGTTATAAGGGAAATTCATCTGGGGGTATCCCAAGAACAAACATATGAGTATCTCTCGAGTTGAACAAATTACACATATCGAGAGCAAAGTAAGACGGTGCAATAAGAAGTTTCAAGCGGATAGGCAATCGTTCATTTCCTGAAGCAGAGTGCGAAAGGGGTTCTGAGCAACGGGAATAAGTATTGTGTCCGATACCAGAATAGATCAACAGGCAAGTGGCCCGTGAATTACATACAAAGTCAAGCACGAGGAATAACTTTGACAACAGGTTGTACATGAGAGTCAGGTTTCGTTCCTGGGACATGTGGGTTATGGGCCCATCATGTGGGTTAAAAGTAGAAAGGGGGGCTGACATCTTGTACGATCACGACAGCAAGGCATGTCAGAGAGTAGCATGTCAGTTATGTCGGCAACAATGTCGGTACCAAGGGCGAGGGACGAAGAGAACCATTTTCCTGCTCGTTGAACGAGGCGGACCAGTAGGCAACGTTCTCTTCCATCGATGGTTACCGGAATGTCATCAACAAAAGTAACAGGGTCTTACTGACAGAATTGTATAACGAGGTGTTTACATAAGCAGGAAAATATTACTTCTCAGATCATATAGATCACAAGAAAGGTTAAACCAACAATGGAAGGAAAATATGATCATCAGATTAAACAGAACAATGGAAAGGAAAATGTGTTTAAACACATATTTCAGTGGTATATCCTTCCCAATGACAAGCAGAGCATGATATCCATGACAGGATATAAAGTAGAAAACTATTTAGGTAAGGGGGAAGGAATCTCATGATATTACCCATACAACGGTGTTAGGATAAGTGATAAATAAAATTTATCATCGTGCTTCAAATGTTCCTGTTGAAAATCGGAGTACCATTGACATGCTTCGAGATAGCATTGACATGGTCTTCAGGTGAAGATCAGACTTTGGAAACACGAAGGATCCATCAGGAATAACTTGTAGAATAAGTCTTACAATTTCCCCATGGATGAACGGATAACCTTGCTGAAAAGGAATCTATAATGATAGGTCCTCCAGCCGGGGGGGGGGGGTGCTAGGCATGACATCATGTTACCGGGTCATCAAAGGACAAACAACATAACTCCTGGAAAGTTGTCCCATCCATCATATCTGACCGAGATTCAGATCCGATTGGTGTCAGGATACCTCAGACTTAGGATACCTGAGAAGAAAAGGTGCAACGCAAATTGACGAGATGACATTGTAAGATTCTCGGGGAAATGAACTATGAAGTGATTTCCGTTAACAAGAGTCCATCATTACCCCAAGGAGAGGACAAGGTGGTGTCTGGTGAGCTCAACGGCAATTCACCGAGATTCCCAAAAGATGGATTTCCACCATTAAGTGAACAAGGAGATAACATTTGTCAGATCAAATGATATAAGGAAGTATGCTCGAGGAAAACATACACAATTAAACATTGGTTGAAAGGTGCGCCCGAAATATGGGTTGGGTTGCACGACCAATGTCAGAATGGTGATTCAATTAGCGAAGGACTTAGAATGAACTATCGCCCATTCACTTCAAAGCAATAGGGTTGTTAGAAGTTTTGAATTCACACGTCATAGCTCCATTGTCGGTATTCCGGTTGAAAACAATACGGGGACCAAGGAATGAACGAAGATCGCAAGAAGTATTATGATATCAAGAATTATTAAGAGGTGGTGAAATTCTCACCACATTATTGACAAAAAGAGATGGTAATACTTCCGAGGTAAAGAAGAACAATTGCTGGATAGCAAGGAAACCAAGGTACAATACAAGTTGTGAACAAGTTTGTGTTGGGGGGGGGGGAAGGCAAGAATGTTGCCGATGATAACTCAAATCATCGAGGGACAAGGATGGTATTTCTCATCATGAATTCAATTGATATCCTAGATGAGCTCAGAATGTTGATGATCACGACACCTTTGTCGCGAGAGTTCATGAAGATGTAATCGATCGGCGACGACATCAAGTCAAAGTAATGATGAAGTGAAAGGTTATTGGAACCAAGGGTACGACACAACTCGAAACCAAGCTTGTTGTTCAAGGCGAAATGGTATGACGATGAGGATCGACGTAAGGTTAGTTCATCGTCGAAAATTGTGCTCCGAGAAGAAGGACCGGGTAGCACAGTTAAAATCATCACGACAATCATATAGCCAAACAGGCTAGGAATGGCGTGATCGGGTACAAACTCGTATTTATAGAAGCTTACTGAAGAGTTGTTGAACCGTAGTGCGGACTCGGTTCACTTACCGGTGTCTTTGAGTGTATAATAACTCAGAGCCCGTGAAAAATTGGAATTAGTTGGAAGGTAGCACTTGATGAAGAACTCATAAGAAGTTATGCAGTTCCATGATAATCTCGAGATACCAGGGGGGTAATACTCGACACAAGATCAAAGTAAAGGTTGGACTGGCGTATTGATCCATAGGAGACAATTGTTTTAAATTGTCCGAGAAATGAGATCAAAGAAGAACAATCATGGTTGGAACCACGGTTGCAAGGGATCAATTCACAGATACCATATGTTAGTTATCAAGGAAATAGTTATTGTTACAAGAAGCTTCCATGATAGGATATACATCGCGTCCATGGGCATGAACACAAAGTTCAAGGTCGACTCCCACTTCTCCAATGCATACCCTTTCATTCACTTCTCGCTTTCGATGAAGTTATAGCGTTGAAATTTTATCTGGAAAAATACCAGAAGAGTACGACTCGTGAAAACTTTCGAGTTCACACATATTAAGGAAGGCATAGGTTCAACCCATCGGGGCATCTTAGAATCCTATACCAGAATCTTTTTAGAAGTAATTAACTCAAGCTCGAAGGCAGAGCATGGTTGAGAAAGCATACGATACAATTTACCAAAGGCATTATGTATCCGAGAAAAGGCTCACAAGTTTATTGAATATGAAGGGCGTTGTCAGATAAAATCCAACAAAGGATCTGGTGGTCCACAAGGGATCTGACGTGAGCATCGGTACTCAACTAGAGGAAGCAGATTATAGAAACAACTGACTAACTCAATTGTCAAATGCAAAGAAATTATGATTTCCAAATCAAGGGATCAGAAGCAATGCTCTGATTAGGGGTGGATAAGTTGAATAGCCGTAGGGTACAATCAAAGACAATTGGATTGGTCGAGAACCAATTCCAGTTAAAAGAATGGCAGCTCAGTCGGAAAGGTAATTTATAAGGATCAATGATGATTGCGTGTATTCGCAAACATATTGAGTTAACAGACTCAAAATGATAATGACAAGGAATGTCAATAAGATTTATATACTTATGGGATTAATCATAATGAAAGCAAACAAGAAATTCCAGAGCAATAGGTTGCTGAGGATTTTCGGAATATCGGGTGGTATTTCGAAGACTTTTGTGTAATACATGAACAACTGGGGGATGACCGGATACTCGATAAGTGCGAGGATTTATTTGAAGGGGTATTCATGTGGCAAAGAACTGCTAGGCAGTAGGCACAAAGTACTCTCGGAACAATAAAGAAAACTTCGGGGTATCTTGTAATAACAAGATCAATGGGGGATGATCGTATGAATGGCAAGTGTAAGTAGTTATCCATACGGATTTATCGGTGGTCAAGAATAGCAAAAGTGATGGGCACAAAGTCTCGAGAGAACATCAGAGAGTATCTTCGGAATCTTCTGTTTAGCGGACGATCATCTGAAGTGAGGGGCTCTCCGGGAGAAAGTACTTGCGAGAACCTAAAGTTAGTTTTGTTTTTAGCGAAATCGTTTAACCCGAATAAAAGAGAGTTCAGAATCCCAGAGTAAAGATCGAGGAGTAAAAGATCCTACTACCACCCAAATGGCGACGTGTGCCCGTAAGACACACAGCCATGTTAGTAAAAGTTTTGCAATGTCTAGACTCGACTTCGGCTAAAGAGTGTGGAAGGGGGATTCCTACAGGCAGTTGGCTCTGATACCAACTTGTGACACCCCCGATTCAATCGTACACTAATCATGCACGCAAACGTGTACGATCAAGATCAGGGACTCACGGGAAGATATCACAACACAACTCTAAAACATAAATAAGTCATACAAGCATCATAATACAAGCCAGGGGCCTCGAGGGCTCGAATACAAGTGCTCGATCATAGACGAGTCAGCGGAAGCAACAATATCTGAGTACAGACATAAGTTAAACAAGTTTGCCTTAAGAAGGCTAGCACAAACTGGGATACAGATCGAAAGAGGCGCAGGCCTCCTGCCTGGGATCCTCCTAAACTACTCCAGGTCGTCATCAGCGGGCAGCACGTAGTAGTAGGCACCTCCAGTGTAGTAGGGGTCGTCGTCGACGGTGGCGTCTGGCTCCTGCGCTCCAGCATCTGGTTGCGACAACCAGAAAGAAAGGTAAGGGGAAAAAGGGGGGAGAAAGCAACCGTGAGTACTCATCCAAAGTACTCGCAAGCAAGGAACTACACTACATATGCATGGGTATATGTGTAGGGAGGCCATATCAGTGGACTGAACTGCAGAATGCCAGAATAAGAGGGGGATAACTAATCCTGTCGAAGACTACGCTTCTCGCAGCCACCGTCTTGCATCAAGTAGAAGAGAGTAGATTGAAGTCCTCCAAGTAGCATCTCCAAGTAGCATCTCCAAATAGCATCTCATAGCATAATCCTACCCGGCGATCCCCTCGTCATATCCCTGAGGTAGAGCGACCACCGGTTGTATCTGGCACTTGGAAGGGTGTGTTTTATTAAGTATCCGGTTCTAGTTGTCATAAGGTCAAGGTACAACTCCAAGTCGTCCTGTTACCGAAGATCACGGCTATTCGAATAGATTAACTTCCCTGCAGGGGTGCACCACATAACCCAACACGCTTGATCCCATTTGGCCGGACACACTTTCCTGGGTCATGCCCGGCCGCGGAAGATCAACACGTTGCAGCCCCACCTAGGCAAAACAGAGAGGCCAGCATGCCGGTCTAAACCTAAGCGCACAGGGGTCTGGGCCCATCACCCATAGCACACCTGCACGTTGCGTGGGCGGCCGGAAGCAGAACTAGCCCCCTTAATACAAGAGCAGGCTTACGTTCCAATCCGACGCGAGCCGCTCCGTCGCTGACGTCTGAAGTGCTTCGGCTGATACCACGACGTCGGGATACCCATAACTACTCCCGCGTAGATGGTTAGTGCGTATAGGCTCGTAGCCAACTCAGATCAAATACCAAGATCTCGTTAAGCGTGTTAAGTATCCGCGAACGCCGAACAGGGCCAGGCCCACCTCTCTCCTAGGCGGTCTCAACCTGCCCTGCCGCTCCGCCTCAAAGATCCACTCGCGGGTGCTCCACCAGCCGACCCGACTTTAGTCTCCACATGTATCATGTATAAAGTATATAGTATATACCCGTGATCACCTCGCGAGTGCTCACGGCCCAATAGTATAGCAAGGCAGACTGACAAGAATGTAGGGCCAATGATGATAAACTAGCATCCTATACTAAGCATTTAGGATTGCAGGTAAGGTATCAACAGATGTAGCAACAATGTCAGGCTATGCATCAGAATAGGATCAACGGAAAGCAGTAACAGGCTACACTACTCTAATGCAAGCAGTATAGAAGAGAATATGCGATATCTGGTGATCAAGGGGGGGGCTTGCCTGGTTGCTCTGGCAAGAGAGAGGGGTCGTCAACTCCGTAGTCGAACTGGTCAGCAGCAGCGTCGGTCTCGTAGTCTACCGGAGAGAAGAGGGGGAACAAATAATGAATACAGAGCAAACAAAGCACCACAAAATATATCAAGGCAATATGCGGTGTTCGGTGTGCCCTAACGCGGTAGTAGGTGATACCGGTGAAGGGGGGAAACCCCCGGGAAAGTATTCCCGGTGTTTCGTGTTTTCGGGCAGAGGAGCCGGAGGGGGAAAGTTGCGGGTTCGATAGGTTAGGGGTGTGTGGCGGACGAACGGACCGCGTATCCGGATTCGTCTCGTTGTTCTGAGCAACTTTCATGTTGAAAATATTTTAATCCGAGTTACGGATTAAAAGATATGATTTTCTAAAGATTTTATTAATTTCTGGAATTTAATTAATTATTTAAATTAATTCAAAAATGGAATAATGACATCAGCATGATGTCATGCTGACGTCAGCGTCAACAGAGTTGACTGGTCAACTTGACCAGTGGGTCCCACTGGTCAGAGACACATGTTAATTATCCAAAATTAATTTAATCTAATCAGAATTAATTAGGGGTGGGCCCCACTGTCATTGTTTGATTAATTAACTAACAGTTAATTAGGTTAATCTAATTGTGATTAATTAACTTAATTAATTCATTAATTAATTTATTAATTTAATTATTATTATCTATTTATTTATTTTTATTTTTATTTTTATTCCCTTTTTTCAGGGGCGTGGGCCCCGCGTGACATTGGCCCATGGCCAAAGTGGGTTCGGGCGCTACGGGCGAAGCCCCAACCCGATTGGGAGCTGGCTCAGGCGAACGGTGGGGGGGTGCGCCTGCGAGGCACGGAGCGGGGCGGGCCGCGTGATGCAGGGGCGGCCGCCGGAGGCCGAAGCAACAGCGGGAGCGGCGACGGGGCTCGCCAGGAGGGGCGCAGGGCGCGGCCGTCACGGGCGAGCAACACGGCAGCAGTGCGAGGTGGCGACGGTGGTGAGCGGGGCCGGGGCCCAGAGACGGGGCGGAGGGCTGTGGCCGGACGCGGACACGACAGGCGTGCGCGGGCCGGCGAGTAGGGCCGTGGGGAGCGGGGCCACGAGCAGGGAACGGCGAGGCGCGTGAGGGAGAGGGTAAGGAGGAGGGCGGAGGCCGTGGCCTCACCGGGAGTTGTAGGGACGGGGCAGCGGGCTCGAGCTTGAGGAGGAGGACGAGGACGACGGCGGTCCGGCGAGGTTGGCGAGGTGGAGTAGCTTCGAACGGCATCGGGCGACGAGGCGTGGCGTCGGGGTGGTCCCAGGGACGGCGAGCGGCGGCGTTGTCGAGGGCGTCGGCGACGTCGGGACGGCCCCCTCCCGAT
>NC_041389.1:51132875-51187711 GCF_002162155.2 Triticum dicoccoides
GGAGTGCGGGTGGTTGGGTTAGGGTTTGCGGGGGGTGTGGGGATAAGGTGTGGACGACTGGGCCAGTTGGGCCGGCCTGTCAGGCCACTGGCTGGGCCGAGGCCCAGTTGGCCTGGGGGTTTTCTTCCTTTTTCTTTTTATATATATTTTCTTGTCTCTTTTTATTTGTAGTTTCTTTTATCTTCAGTTTTATAAAATTACCACTAGTGCCTAACTTGTATTTACCAATAAACTACTACGAGATTAATTCTTAACCCATAATAAAATAGTGTTAGCATTTTATAAATTCAATAGGCATTTGTTTAATCGTTTTCACTATTGTTTTAATTGTTTTAGGGCCTTTAAACATTTTATCAAAGTTTGGTTTCTCCGCCATAATTACCTATGTATTATTTGGTTCACTCCGAACATTTAAATTTTAATATTTGAAAACTTTTATTGTTTACTTGATTTTGAATTTGAAATTCGAACTAGGTTCCGAACTAACGCGAGTTTATTCACAGTAACCGAGGTGACGTGGCATCATTAGCGGGGATTACTGTAGCTTAATTACCCGGGCGTCACAATTAACAATAGGAAAGGTTGGTATAAGGACATGTGACAGTGGACACATCAGCACAACGTACCTACAAGGAGGCATAAAGTGGTGATGCCGAGTTTGTTCATGCTATGTGAGGGCAACAAATCTAATCCTGGAGACCTTGTACTATGTAAGGGCAGCAAATCTAATCCTGGAGACCTTTTACTATGTGAGGGCAGCAAATCTAATCCTAGAGACCTTTTACTATGTGAGGGCAGCAAATCTAATCCTGGAGACCTTTTACTATGTGAGGGCAGCAAATCTAATCCTGATACCTTTTACTATGTGAGGGCAGCAAATCTAATCCTGAGACCTTTTACTATGTGAGGGCAGCAAATCTAATCCTGGAGACCTTTTACTATGTGATGGCAGCAAATCTAATCCTGGACATACTCTGTTGACTTGTCCACCAGCCGCCACTTTCTATCCTTTTTTCAACCAATAATAGATCTGTTCCTTATCCAGTTTGTACTGCATTTTCCCATTATTTCCGTTTTCAAC
Source organism: Triticum dicoccoides (assembly GCF_002162155.2). Classification (NCBI taxonomy): domain Eukaryota; kingdom Viridiplantae; phylum Streptophyta; class Magnoliopsida; order Poales; family Poaceae; genus Triticum; species Triticum dicoccoides. Next base: position 51,133,957 of record NC_041389.1, read on the forward strand.
AAAGAGACCGGTTGGGTATCCGGTCTCTACTACTTTCACCATATTATTTCCTCTTTGAATCAAGTCCTAGATTCATGCTACAACTTTCCCCCTTTCTTCTTTGTTTGAACAAAGCCCTAGATTTGAATGCATGAAGTAGCTTTACCTCTAATAATACTAAAAATTTAGGTGGCTTTGGAAGAGCTGATGGGAGTAGAAAAATATGTACATGCAGACACATGGGGAGCTGGGGCAGTAGAGCAAGGCCGCTTTCGAAGAACTTATACCTGAGGGTCGCCGGATGTCGGCGGCGGCAGGTCGGATCTGTGAACAATACGGCAGGGAGGAAGAAGGGTCGGAGGACCTCCCGAGCCGGCGCTGTGTCGGAGAGAACGGCACGGGCAGAGGACTGGGACCCTCCGGCAGCTGTGGGTTTCCTCCCTCGGCAGCGATGACCGCGTGAACGATGCACCTTTTCATCCTCTACACACACCGGCCGAAGGGATCCGGCCGGATCTGTGACCAGTGATGAGCAGAGAGAAAATGTCGCTACCGCTGTCTTGTTTATATCTGGAGAGGATGAGAGAATGAAGAGAGCAACCCTAGTAAAGCAAGTGCTCAGGCCCCTGCGTCCATATATAGTGGAGTGATTATCTTTTTTCTCTCCACAACAAGCATTTCAATTTGTGTACGTGGCTTTAAAGAAAAGAAACTCTCTATTTAAGGTGACTACTATACGACTCCTACTTACTACTAGTAGTACTACAGTATTGTTCACTTCTGCTCCCCGCCCCTCCATTCATTGAACAACCCCGCGGGTGAATAAACATATAGTAAGTACTACATTTATATAGAACAAACAAGCTCAAACTATTTTCATGTAGTTAAAAGTTTAGGGCGGGGCTTTTCTCGGGCAGTACGCGTGGCAGTTTTTGAGTAGGCGGTTTGACAGAGAGGCGAGGAGGGCGAGCGAGTGGGGCTATGCAATTTGACGGCGCGTTACTACTGGAAAGACTTGTGATATGACCACTCACTATAGTCATGAATTATTGGCGCTCCGACCGGGGTGATGCCCCCCTTCCGTTTCGCACTCTAATTTGGTGCATGACACGTCGACCCGGATGATGGCTCTCCCACATGTTTGAGTAGTAAGAAGGAGCAAAGAATGATGCGGTATATACTAGTACTATACTATGTACTACTCAGGTCGGAGGAGTGCGAACCACAGCAGCCCAGTGAACCCGCAGCGCGAACCACGGTAGCCTAGTGAACTAGCAGTAGAAAACAATGTGGTGATATGGCCATAAAAAACAATGTGCTACGGTCCACACTGTAGCATGTACAATAACACTCCTCTTTGTTTGGATCCCTGAGTTAGAGCTAGTTTTGGTTGAAATAACCTTAAATTATCGAAACAAGAGGGGTTAGTTTGAGCTAGTTTGCTCTAACCCAGCTAAAAAAACTAGCCCGGTGGAGAGGTTCTAATTGGGTTAGTTATCCTCGAGCCCACTAAAAGAGAACTAAAAAAATCTCCCTTGCCCGCACCAGATCGCTCCCCCCCTCTCGCACGACTCCTCTCTGTTCCCCATAGGGCCGCCCGCCCAAGCATCGCTCGCCCTCTCTCTCCTCCGGCTGCCCTCTCCTTCCGGCCTCTGCCGCCCTACTCCGGCCGCACTCTCCCTCCGGCCTTCGAAGGCCGCCCCGCTTCCCCTTCACCAGTCATTTTTCTCCCTCTGTCATGCGCGGCGGCAGCACATCTACCAGGGAGGTCGCGAGAGGGGTGAGTTAGTTCGTTCCTTCTCTGTCTCATGGCCATATCATTGATCTTGCTTTCTCTAGAGCTAATTCTGATTTGGAAAAGTAGATCCTGATTAAACATGGTATAGATTTGTGGTGCACACATGGAATTGTTTGATGCTACGTGAGGAGGTAATAAATCTTTCTAGAGGCCCAAAGATTCAGGTCACCTTTCTAGGTATTTCAATTTCAGGCTTGCATTATTTCTAGAGGCCCAAAGATTCAATTCACCTTTCTAGGTATTTCAATTATACGCTTGCATTATTTCTAGAGGCCCAATGATTCAGTTCACCTTTCTAGGTATTTCAGTTTCAGGCTTGCATTATTTCTAGAGGCCCAAAGATTCAGTTCACATTTCTAGGTATTTCACTTTCAGGCTTGCATTACTTCTAGAGGCCCAAAGATTCAGTTCACCTTTCTAGGTATTTAAGTTTCAAGCTTGCATTATTTCTAGAGGCCCAAAGATTCAGTTCACCTTTCTAGGTATTTTAGTTACAAGCTTGCATTATTTCTAGAGGCCCAAAGATTAAGTTCCCAATCGGCGGCAAGCGGCCCTGCTACCCATGCCGGTGTCAACCTCAACTCGCAAGGGCCGGCGTCGGAGGGGTTCCCGGGGCTTGGGCTCTATAGAGCCTTCCTACAGAGCGACGATGGCGAACTCCTCCCTCGGTGCGTGAGGGGCTTCGGGCTCCCTCCCTATCGTGAATGACTTCCGTGATGAGTTAGCTCATTCTTTATTTCATGAAGGGCCTGTTTGGTTTGCAGCCTAAGGTTGTCACGCCTAAGCTTAGGCGTGCCACAATATCTTAGGCATGTGTTTGGTTCATTGTCACAATTGTGGCTTGCCATACTTTTTGTGACACCCCAAAAATTTTAACCTTGTTTTATAAATTAAAATTTTGCCAGGAAACTTAAACTTTTATTTTTTGGATTTCCTTTTGATTTCAGAACCATTCTTTTCTTTATTATTATGGAGTTTTTACCCCAAGTGAAAACTTTTCAGTCATTATTGGACTTATTTCCCCTCTCAAATAAAACAATTCTTTTATCAGTGGGATTATCTATATAATTATTTTTCCCTGAGCTTTATGTCTCAAAAATGGGTTTTCAAGGTTTTAGGGTTCCATTTGCACTGCAACCCTTTGATAAATTTATTTAAATTTCCAATCAAAATTTGGAGATGTCATGTGATGTTTCTAAACCACTTTTATGCAAAAATATATTTCATTCATTGGATATTTGGAGTTCCACACCAAGTTTTCAAATCTGGTCCAATGGGCAATTTTACACTACAACCTATTTAAATATTTCTTTAAGACTTCTACCGAAAATTTGGGGAGGTCAATAGGAGCATGTTATTCATCTTTATGCAAAAACCTATTGATGTTCTTTGAAAATTTTGAGTGAATCAACCTCTTTTTCATTCTGGTCCAACTTGATGATTTGTACTACAACCATCTTCTAACTTGCCCCTTTACCCATGAGCTTTCTCCTGCTTGTAGTACACCTTACCAAACCCTTAAGTCCAAAAGAGTGGACCCATTGGATGATTTTAAGTGCTTGCAATCATGCCCTTTTCTTCCTGTCCAAAACTGAGGTTTTGCAAAAATTGCACTAGCAAGTTTATTCTTTTGCCCAAATGACCTTACCACTCTCTTTTGCACCTAAAGAGACCCCAACCTGGAGATTCTGGCCACCCCAAGAAATGCCTAAGATCCCTTGGCATTCCGTCAAACACTTTGAGTGCATGGATAGTTTTGACATGATTTTTGTTTTGCTCTGTCAACTTGCACCTCTGGACAAACTAGCTTGTCCACTAAACTCCCAGCTGCTCCTAACCTAGGTCTGCTAAGTGCCAGCCTCACCCACGCCCTGTAGCATGCACTGGCATTCCGCCGAGCACCTAGCGAGCATGCCCCGGGCGCGCCCAGAGCGCGCGTTTTGCACATGTTGCACGCGCGTGCACCGAGCCGCCGCGTCTCTCCCCGCACCCGTTCTGGCCCTTGGCCAACCGCAGCCAGCACGCCACATCTCCTTCTGCACCCAAAGCCACCCCGACCACCCCTGGCACCCCACAGCGCCACCGTCAGGTCGGCCGTGGCGGCTAGCTGACGGCCGCATGCAGGCCCCGGCCATGTCGGCGCCGCCCGAGCCACTCCCGCTCGCTAGCTCACCCCTAGAGCAGTGCCCCGCTCGTCCGCTAGCTCCTGCCGCCATCCCCAACCTCGACACGGTGGCCTGCAAGCTACAGAACATCGGTCGTCGGCATCCTTATCCACCGCCGCGGAACCGACCTCGTCGCGCTATAAAAGGAGGCCCCCAAGCTTATCCGAGCACTCAGGCGACCTCAGGCGACCCCCATGGCACCCCCACAGTCAGCAATCGTCGGGGGGAAGCCGTCTTCCCCAACTCTGGCCGGTTCGGCCACCGCCACGTCCCAGCTCCGTTCACCGCAACCAGAGCCCCCTCCGTCCGTCCAACGCCACCATCTGACTCCACATGATCTTGCGGAGCCGCCCAGACCTTCAGCCTCGACCGAAAGCCACCGTAGTTCAAACCCCCAAAACTCCCGAAGCCACCGGCCGCCGCGAAGCTCGCCGCCGACGACTCACTCCGTCCCCGCCGACAAGTCGACCACCGGAAGGACCGCCCTGATCTCGCGGATCCATCCCTGTCCTTGGATCACCGAGGGACGCCTCCATTCGCCGGCGAGCCTCGCCGGAGCTCCACCTCTGTTCGGTTGGAAGAGGCAACGCGCGCGTGGACTGGTCAAACCTGACCAGTGGGCCAGGCGGGCCCACCGTCAGTGACCCAGCGCCGGTCCATGCTGGATAAGTGAAGACGTATTTCCAGAGTACGTATTTGACGTGTATTTATCCGAAGTGTTTTTCTTTTTCTGTTTTATTTTTTAAAAACCAGAAATTTGACTGGTTATATCTTTCTAAATTAAACTCCAAATGAGTTGATTCTTTTTCCTACCTCCCTCAAATTTAATCTAGTTTATTTTAAGATTTATTTGAAAAAATTTCAGACAACTTCTTTGCATTGTTTTTGAAGTATGTGTTATTTGAATATTTTCAAAATAGGATTTTTGGAGAAGAAGAAAACTTTCAAAACTTTTAGGATGCACCCCGCCTCTACACAACTTGAAGGCAAGCATTCTGAACTCGGGCATAATTTTGTGTGTGTTGTCTGACACAATTACAATACCATCTCGACGCGGAGTGTCCGTTATTTTATGTGATGATATGTTCGAACTCATGAGTGCATATTAATGATCTCATGCATATTGGAGATTTACTTGCTATTGGAAATGGTCATGCTTGTGACAGTAATCATCCTCGTATGCTTTTCGTGCCTACCGGAAGGAAGCCGGGAAAGTCTCTGTCTTGGGTGGACCTGAGCTTGTCCCTAGTCCTCGTCGAGACGAGTGTGTCCGGCATGGCATGATAGGGTATGATGAGTGGTGATTCTGTTTGTTGGATGAAATATATATTCGTTATGCTAATCATGCAGGAAATACTTAAAGCTCCTGAGTTGACCATAGATCGAGTCTTGTTCCGGTAACCCCCACACTTGTTTCGTACTACCACTTGTCCCGGCCATAGGTAGGGTACGGTTCAGTATGTTGTCAACCCCTTTATGGCACACACCGTACAGAGACGCCATAGTGGAAGATACCGGTTGTAGATGGTAGGCAGGCCACCTGGTCCGGGGGCATGGGTGTTTCCGGTTGGGACCAAGAGGGGAGGCCACCCCTTAGAGCGCGCGATATAAATTTGATCCCATGCTACGCGAGGTTGTAGCCTCCCCACTTAGAGTTTTGCTTGACAGGTGTCGTGGGTGATTCCAGACACCAGTAAGTTAAGCTGGTGTGTGCAAGTCAGGTGTGTTTTCAATCAAAAGACCGTAGACAGAATTAGTCCGATGGACTAAAGGAATCCGTTACTCGTGGGTAAAGAGTACACCCTCTGCAGAGATTAAACATCTATTCGAATAGACCTGTCCATGGTTAAGGACTATAGTCTGGGTTGGGTCAAGTGTCGATCTTAGTGTCGGTCTTCGGAGGAGAAACTACTAAACCAGAACATGGATCATGACGTGTGACTTATGATGACTATGATTATTATTATTATGGACTAACCTTCTTTATATTATTTGAAGTACTGGGTATCCCCGGGACGGTTCTACCTCCTGGATATTCACTGTTATTTACTTTCCTTATAAGCCCTTTATGTGTTGTCGCTGAGACGCCCGACTGTGGCATGCTTGTTAGTTATTTACTCTATAAGCCCTTTATGTGGTGTCGCTAAGACGCCCGACTATGGCATGCTTGTTAATTATTTACTCTATAAGCCCTTTATGTGGTGTCGCGCTGACGCTCGACTGTGGCATGCTGTTATTTATTTACTTTATAAGCCCTTTATGTGGTGTCGCCCAGACGCCCGACTGTGGCATGCTGTTATTTATTTACTTTATAAGCCCTTTATGTGGTGTGGCCCAGACGCCCGACTAAGGCATGCCCGTTATTTATCCTTTCGAGGCGTCGCTTCAGTCACCCGATTGGTGCATCTTATTACTACTCTGTTACTACATATTCATGTTGCATATAAATAACCTGCTTGCATGCACCAGAGATTGCTATTTTATGACTGACGTTGTGATCATAGAATATTTTAGGACACGATTTGTTATATTATACCTGTGTTCATAATGTTTGCGAGTACATTCAAATTACTCACTGGCTTGTCCCTGGCTATTGTCTTGGCCAGATTTCTTGCATGGAGAGGAGCGTTGCGATGACAGCCCCGGAACCTAAGCAACGGTGATAGCAGCCCCGCGAAGATAGGAGTTAACCTTGTCAACTGTTCCTGTGGGAAATGGAGTCCCATAGACACTGACGATCCACAAACCGCTTCTGCCCTCAACCACTAGAAACCATTTGTTGTACTCATAGGCCAGAATGGTCTTGTACTACATATTTTTCGTATTTTGCTTGGAGTTTCTATATCAAGTCGGTGCCTCATCAGCTAATAGTAATCCTGGGGCTCGTGAGCACAAGGGCCATTTTCTTGCAATTAATACCCGGAAAAACCGGTCGTGACAAACTTGGTATCAGAGCCAGGCTGACCATTGGCTAATCCTATCTTAGCCAGGTCAATAAACCTAGGTTAACCAAACCACTAGACCATAACCTAACCCCGACCAAGCTTCTCGCGTAAGATAGCCACACAGTGACCCCGAAACTTTAGGCAGTCGGTGCCCAACCTCTCAGCCTAGCCTGTCGATCACGCGCCAGTGACTGACACATAGATTGTCTTATTCGCAAGCGTGCGAAGGAAGCCTCTGTCCCCTTTTTCTATAAAAAGGGCATGCTAGCCTCAACCCAGCACCGCACAAACACTTTCCCAAACCAAGCCATAATGCCTGGCCCCGTCGTGCACAAAGAGACCACAGCCACCAACCTTGGAGGTTTTGTGACCGTGCTCGCGAACCTCACCCGCCGTGCCTTTGCTTTAGAAGAGCCCCCAGAATACGTTGTGTACCAAGGACCCATGGGCGGTGAACGCCGTCAATTCTGGGCCACCGTGCACGTCTATGGTAGGGGTCTATCGCCAGAACGCCCCTACAGGTTCACCGGAAGGACAACTTCCTTTGAGCCACAAGCCATCCAACTAGCTGCTCGAGAGGCTGTAGTTCAACTCCGACACTTGTCGCCCAGAGTTAACTGCCGCTCGTTCTACTACTACCCCAGCCGTGACGGGTATGGTAGGCCACCCCAGGTTGCCAACGGAGATCATGAGACGGATCCTCCATTGTTGCATCTGGTGCGCTATGTAAGTGCACTAGAGGTTCTGTTCGATCAAATCACTCTTGATCTGATAGCAGCTCGTGGAGAGCTGATCCGCCGAGCCCCGGCAAGAGGAGAAGATGAGCCCAACACCGACAACCTAGTCGTGCTGTTCGGACAACCGATTGAGTCCTTGAGGACAGCCCCAGTCATCGACCAAAATACCTTGATGACCCCAGAAGTGCTTCGTCGCCTTTTGGGAACACACTCCAGTGGGATTGTGGCCAACAATCCCCAAGATGGTCATCATCGCTACCCCGACCCTCCAGTCCCTCAACCCCCTTCAGCTAATCTCGACGGTGAAAACCGTGGAGAAGCCGCAACGTCCGCAAGGCAAGCCCGCCTAGATATTAACGAGGTAGACTAGAGTCGCTCGAATGGTACCGAGTCTTAGAATGTCCTCGCCTTGTAACCTTGTGACCCTGTATCACCGTAATTAAATGCTGTTTGCTTGTGCACCCCTATTTCTAGATAGTAGCCACACATGAGTATGTTGATGTGCGATTGCAATTTTAATCCCAAGCGTAGCTACCAAAGACCAACCTCGATGACGCAAGTTTGTGCTATGAATAAACCTTTTGGTTCAGCTAACAGGAAGGATGTTTTCAAAAAAACCTTTAACAAATCTCAAGGACGAGATTTTTCTTTAAGGGGGGTAGTGTTGTGACACCCCAAAATTTTTAACCTTGTTTTATAAATTAAAATTTTGCCAGGAAACTTAAACTTTTATTTTCTGGATTTCCTTTTGATTTCAGAACCATTCTTTTCTTTATTATTATGGAGTTTTTACCCCAAGTGAAAACTTTTCAGTCATTATTGGACTTATTTCCCCTCTCAAATAAAACAATTCTTTTATCAGTGGGATTATCTATATAATTATTTTTCCCTGAGCTTTATTTCTCAAAAATGGCTTTCAAGGTTTTAGGGTTCCATTTGCACTGCAACCCTTTGATAAATTTATTTAAAATTCCAATCAAAATTTGGAGATGTCATGTGATGTTTCTAAACCACTTTTATGCAAAAAGATATTTCATTCATTGGATATTTTGAGTTCTACACCAAGTTTTCAAATCTGGTCCAGTGGGCAATTTTACACTACAACCTATTTAAATATTTCTTTAAGACTTCTACCCAAAATTTGGGGAGGTCAATAGGAGCATGTTATTCATCTTTATGCAAAAACCTATTGATGTTCTTTGAAATTTTTGAGTGAATCAACCTCTTTTTCATTCTGGTCCAACTTGACGATTTGTACTACAACCATCTTCTAACTTGCTCCTTTACCCATGAGCTTTCTCCTGCTTGTAGTACACCTTACCAAACCCTTAAGTCCAAAAGAGTGGACCCATTGGATGATTTTAAGTGCTTGCAATCATGCCCTTTTCTTCCTGTCCAAAACTGAGGTTTTGCAAAACTTGCACTAGCAAGTTTATTCTTTTGCCCAAATGACCTTACCACTCTCTTTTGCACCTAAAGAGACCCCAACCTGGAGATTCTGGCCACCCCAACAAATGCCTAAGTGCCCTTGGCATTCTGTCAAACACTTTGAGTGCATGGACAGTTTTGACATGATTTTTGTTTTGCTCTGTGAACTTGCACCTCTGGACAAACTAGCTTGTCCACTAAACTCCCAGCTGCTACTAACCTAGGTCTGCTAAGTGCCAGCCTCACCCACGCCCTGTAGCATGCACTGGCATTCCGCCGAGCACCTAGCGTGCATGCCTTGGGCGCGCCTAGAGCGCGCGTTTTGCACGTGTTGCACGCGCGTGCACTGAGCCGCCGCGTCTCGCCCCGCACCCGTTCTGGCCCTTGGCCAACCGCAGCCAGCACGCCACCTCTCCTTCTGCACCCAAAGCCACCCCGACCACCCCTGGCACCCCACAGCGCCACCGTCAGGTCGGCCGTGGCGGCTAGCTGACGGCCGCATGCAGGCCCCGGCCGTGTTGGCGCCGCCCGAGCCACTACCGCTCGCCAGCTCGCCCCTAGAGCAGTGCCCCGCTCGTCCACTAGCTCCTGCCGCCATCCCCAACCTCGACATGGTGCCCTACAAGCTACAGAACGTCGGTCGCCGGCATCCTTATCCACCGCCGTGGAACCGACCTCGTCGCGCTATAAAAGGAGGCCCCCGAGCACTCAGGCGACCTCAGGCCACCCCCATGGCACCCCCACAGTCAACAATCATCGGGGGAAGCCGTCTTCCCCAGCACCGACCGGTTCGGCCGCCGCCATGTCCCAGCTCCGTTGCCGCAACTAGAGCCCCTTCCGTCCGTCCAACGCCACCATCTGACTCCACATGATCTTGCGGAGCCGCCCAGACATTCAGCCTCGATGGAAAGCCACCGTAGTTCAAACCCCCAAAACTCCCGAAGCCACCGGCCGCCGCGAATCTCGCCGCCGACGACTCACTCTGTCCCCGCTGGCAAGTCGACCACCGGAAGGACCGCCCTGATCTCGCAGATCCATCCCTGTCCTTGGATCACCAAGGGACGCCTCATGTTCGCCGGCGAGCCTCGCCGGAGCTCCGCCTCTGTTCGGTCGGAGGAGGCGACGCGCGCGTGGACTGGTCAAACCTAACCAGTGGGCCAGGCGGGCCCACCGTCAGTGACCCAGCGCCGGTCTATGCTGGATAAGTGAAGGCGTATTTCCAGAGTACGTATTCGACGTGTATTTATCCGAATCGTTTTTCTTTTTCTGTTTTATTTTTTTAAAACCAGAAATTTGACTAAACTTTGACTAGCTATATCTTCTTAAATAAAACTCCAAATGAGTTGATTCTTTTTCCTACCTCCCTCAAATTTAATCTAGTTTATTTTAAGATTTATTTGAAAAAATTTCAGAGAACTTCTTTGCACAGTTTTTGAAGTATGTGTTATTTGAATATTTTGAAAATAGGATTTTTGGAGAAGAAGAAAACTTTCAAAAGTTTTAGGATGCACCCTGCCTCTACACAACTTGAAGGCAAGCATTTTGAACTCGGGCATAATTTTGTGTGTGTTGTCTGACAGGATTACAATACCACCTCGACGCGGAGTGTCCGTTATTTTATGTGATGATATGTTCGAACTCATGAGTGCATATTAATGATCTCATGCATATTGGAGATTTACTTGCTATTGGAAATGGTCATGCTTGTGACAGTAATCATCCTCGTATGCTTTTCGTGCCTGCCGGAAGGAAGCCGGGAAAGTCTCTGTCTTGGGTAGTCCTGAGCTTGTACCTAGTCCTCGTCGAGACGAGTGTGTCCGGCATGGCATGATAGGGTATGATGAGTGGTGATTCTATCTGTTGGAAGAAATATATATTCGTTATGCTAATCATGCATGAAATACTTAAACCTCCTGAGTCGACCATTGATCGAGTCTTGTTCCGGTAACCCCCACACTTGTTTCGTACTACCACTTGTCCTGGCCATAGGTAGGGTACGGTTCAGTATGTTGTCAACCCCTTTCTAGCACACACCGTACAGAGAGGCCATGGTGGAAGATACCGGTTGTAGCTGGTAGGCAGGCCACCTGGTCCGGGGCATGGGTGATTCCAGACACCGGTAAGTTAAGCTGGTGTGTGCAAGTCAGGTGTGTTTTCAACCAAAAGACCGTAGACGGAATTAGTCCCGATGGACTAAAGGAATCCGTTTCTCGTGGGTAAAGAGTACACCCTCTGCAGAGATTAAACATCTATTCGAATAGCCATGTCCATGGTTAAGGACTACAGTCTCGGTCGGGTCAAGTGTCGGTCTTAGTGTCGGTCTTTGGAGGAGAAACTACTAAACCAGAACATGGATCATGACGTGTGACTTATGATGACTATGATTATTATTATTATGGACTAACCTCTTTATATTATTTGAAGTACTGGGTATCCGTTGGACGGTTCTACCTCCTAGATATCACTGTTATTTACTTTCCTTATAAGCCCTTTATGTGGTGTCGCTGAGACGCCCAATTGTGGCATGCTTGTTAATTATTTACTCTATAATCCCTTTATGTGGTGTCGCTAAGACGCCCGACTGGGGCATGCTTGTTAATTATTTACTCTATAAGCCCTTTATGTGGTGTCGCTCAGACGCCCGACTGTGGCATGCTGTTATTTATTTACTTTATAAGCCCTTTATGTGGTGTCGCTCAGACGCCCGACTGTGGCATGCTGTTATTTATTTACTTTATAAGCCCTTTATGTGGTGTCGCCCAGATGCCCGACTGTGGCATGCTGTTATTTATTTACTTTATAAGCCCTTTATGTGGTGTCGCCCAGACGCCCGACTGTGGCATGCTCTTTATAAGCCATTTATGTGGTGTCGCCCAGACGCCCGACTGAGGCATGTCCGTTATTTATCCTTTCGAGGCGTCGCTTCAGACACCCGATTGGTGCATCTTATTACTACTCTGTTACTACATATTCATGTTGCATATAAATAACCTGCTTGCATGCACCAGAGATTGTTATTTTATGACTGACGTTGTGATCATAGAATATTTCCGGACACGATTTGTTATATTATACCTGTGTTCATAATGTTTGCGAGTACATTCAAAGTACTCACTGGCTTGGCCCTGGCTATTGTCTTGGCCAGATTTCTTGCATGGAGAGGAGCTTTGCGATGATAGCCCCAGACCTAAGCAACGGTGATAGCAGCCCCGCGAAGATAGGAGTTAACCTGGTCAGTTGTTCCTGTGGGAAATGGAGTCCCATAGACACTGATGATCCACAAACCGCTTCCGCCATCAACCACTAGAAACCATTTGGTGTACTCATAGGCCAGAATGGTCTTGTACTACATATTTTTTGTATTTTGCTTGGAGTTTCTGTATCAAGTCGGTGCCTCATCAGCTAACAGTAATCCTGGGGTTGGTGAGCACAAGAGCCATTTTATGGGAATTAATACCCGGAAAATCCGGTCGTGACACTTTTCTAGTTACATGGTCCACATGTCATAGACTCAACTTCTTGCCAAATCTTGCCACACTTGTTGTGGCTATTTTGTTAGCCACACTTTTTGTGGCAGCCGCACTTTGCTAAGCTTAGTTGTGGCGAAGTTAGTCATGAACCAAACAGAACCGAAGTGTTTTTTTATTTTGTGAAGCTTGATTGACGACTTGTATGTTTAAGTGGGATATCTCATTTGTATGGACAAAGTAAAAATTATCATGTTTTGCATGCTTGATTTGTATAGATGGTTCGTTTATGTCAATTGTGAGCGGGAGGAGGCCACAGAAGAGCCGGCCACAAATCCGGCAGGAAATAGGGTCCAAAGTAGTCAAATGATTGAGATAGAGCATTTATTGTCAATCTAACCCTGCCATCCATACACCTCTTTGGTTTAGACTTAGTTCAGGGTTAGAATCTCACTCTAACCTCTAACTGAGTTAGAGTTCTCCTTGTCTCGGTTCATCGCCATCATACTTTCCCCATTCCAGTGTTTTCAGTATCCTGCGAATCAAAGAGGCCCTTTTTTGCGGGAAAAATCAAAGAGGCCCTTAGACTGGTTTAGGTCCGGTCATTTTTTTTATAAACGTGTTATGTCCAAAATTTAATGAACGTGCTCCGGTTTCCACTAAAATAATCTGGTTTCATGTAGTAATTCATTCATTTATTTATTCTTCTGCGGGGGGTTTGCATGTAATTCGTGAGGTCTGAAATGTAAAGTACCTCGGCATATGCTCCGAGTCATGCATGCACTACGACCCAGATGCTCTATGTCCCACATGTCGGTGAATGGGAGCATGTGGAAATAGCCTAGGAGTACATATATGAGGATAAATGCGTGAAAAAATATGTACTATGAAGCGTAGCCGCAGTTCGAAAAGGAGGCCTAAAGTGATGACAGCTATAGGTCGCACGCACCCAACTAGTGGTACTAGACATAGGACTAATTTTTCCCTCAAAAAAAGAAAGAGGCACGAGTGCTTAGTACTTCTATTCTATAAACACGAGTCCCATCTGACAACAGCATCCGTGCTACAACTAGCTCTCCTCCCTCGTTTCTCTCTTCTAATTCTAAACTCGGCTGACGCCCGGTGGGCGGGGTGGGTTTGCTCAACTACGGCCCCACCTCACAGTGAAAACGTTACGACTGAATAAAAATGCCATATACTCCCTCCGTTCATAAGTATAAGCCTTTTTAGATACTATTTCAAATGGAATACAACATACAAATGTATGTAGACATAGTTTAGAGTGTAGATTCACTCATTTTGCTCCGTATGTAGCAGTCACTTGCTGGAATCTTTAGAAAGACTTATATTTGGGAATGGAGGGAGTACTATGATAATAAAACATTTAGGCCACAAGGCGATGTAGTGCTGGTTACACGAGGCAAGAAGAAGAGATGCATCCATCGACGACGTCCACCTCCTCGACTCAGGGCACAGGCCCACCAAACGACGCCTAAGTAACAACGGCTTTCATGGCCATGTCGACGTGCTTTTGAACAATGGCGTCCAAAGATTCCAGCTGCTAGAAGAAGGCCAACGTCTTTCTGTCCTCGCTTGCCTTGTAGTGGCCTATGTAGATGATTTCCTCATAGACGTGGATGTGCAGGTCGACGGTTTCTTGCATGGCGAGGCGCTGCGTGGCGAGCGCGGCCTCGAGGTGCACATTCTTCGTCGCGACCTCCGGCACATACAGGGCCACCAGGGCTTGAAAGAGTTCGTCACCATGGAGGCCGATGAGGGTGGCAGGCAATGAGGAGCCTGGGCGCGCGGGCTGGAGCAGTACGGCAAGGTCGTCCGCGCGCTTCTTGACAGCGGTGAACTTGCGGATGGAGTTGACCATCATGTCATCCATGCGAGAGGCGAAGCCAGCGTCGGTGAGGGCTATGATGCATGCAGTCGCCAGCACCGTCTGGAAACACTGCATGGTGCGGGGCCGCAGGCCGGCGCCTTGGATGATTTGGCACAGCCGACTGCCGCTCGCGTCCATTGCCTCCATAGGTGCTTGTGGCTTCTGGTCACTTGGTCTTGGATTGGAGTGAGCAGTGTTGCGCAGAGACTTGGGACTAGATGGATTGGAGTGGTGGGGTGCCTTTATTATATGAGAGTCCAAACTCTGTTGCATTTACATCGTGCTGGCTCTATTCTGCTTCTCCAATTAACTGCGTCTGCATGTAATTGAGGATGCATCATTGACCGTTCAACATCTCGGGAACCGGTACCCTCTCCCTCCTTGGCATTCAAGAACCTATGGACTCGTCGACGACGAGGTGCCTATGGTGACTTCATAAATTTCAAGATGATAGTGTCGTGCGTGTGTGCGTTCATAGGGGTGAGTGTATGTGCATGTATATGAGCACTTGCGTCTGTACTGTGTCAAAAAACGTAAATGCGTGTCAAAAAGAGACTAGTCAGTATACTCAATATTGTGCACCTCGGAGAGGAAAACAATAGAACTAGTACATATTTATTTATGGTGCAGATTCACTCATTTTGCTCCATATGTACTCCGTCTCGGTGTAGTCTAGTCACTTGTTGAAATCTCTAGAAGGGCAAATACTCCTTTCTGGTTTACAGGGCTATACTAGCAAGTAGTTGTAGTACAATAGTGGGCTCACATAGCAATTTTGTCTCATGCAACGTTCGGTTTGCGCTTGGCTCTTCGCCTCTTCGAGAAGACGAACAATGATGTTACTACTACTGCTTCTACAGTGTCGATTCCACAGATAGCTTGTTGTAGAACTATACTACTAAGCAAAAGTCTGTCCTCGTTTGCAAGCAACCGCGCGCATGGGAGAGGGAGAAGGCGTGTAGTAAAATCAAGCTTCTCCTTGTTGTACGAGTTGACGCGACACATCATAGCACTGTCCCCACATGCTTGCCTCTAAACATGGCTGAAAGACCCGTAGTGTACAATATATTTGCTGCAACCTCTAACATTTACCCACCACAAATTAAAATATATGTGGCCGTATGCATCGTTTTGATGCAGAGGCCAGGGAGTCCCCCCTTTTTGAAAAAAAACAAATTAAAATATATATTCCTATCTTGACCAGATGAGCGTGCAAACTACAATCACCAGGGTGATAGGTAGGGCCAGAAGACTATTTTAAGTTTTTTAAAAAAACTTCGAGACGGCCACATAGCATGGAGCCGACCCGAACGATTTTAAGCTTACAGGCACGATACACGCTATCCTAGACTACTCTACACATGAAACTGCCACACGAGCGTCCTGGCTGCGCTTGGCTCTTCGCCTCTTAGGGAAGTCGAACAATGATGGAGTACTACTGCACTGGAGGAGTACTACAGTACGCTTCTGGCCATCTGACACCAATAGAACTGCTACATGTCCACCACGTGCGGGAGGGAGAGCGCGTAGCAAAAGCTTCTCCTAGTCTTGCCAGCCACCACGCTCATGGGCGAGGGAGGGACGCTCCTGCCTTTGCGTGTATGACATGTGGGCCCAACAGGTGGGTGGCCAGCCTGTCATACAGCCAAAGGCAGGTGCAGTTAAGTCCACGAGGGAGAGGATAATCAAGCTTCTCATTGATGTACGAGTTGACGCGACACATCAAAGCACTGCACTCGATATATTTCAATAACTTGCGGTTACCAATGCATTAATTACAACGCATGCATGCATGCCGTGACTCTCCTTTTGGTACTTGCATGTGTTGATTTAATGCACCTTGATGTAGTACTCCCTCCGATTCCTTTTAGTTTGCGTATAACTTTTTCTCGTTTTTCTCAGATTAGTCTGAGTGTCCGCGTTGGTTTCCATCTGTGCCCCCGCTTGATTAGTTCTGCCCCCATTAATCGCACCAGTTTCCAAAGCAGAAAATGGCTACAAGCAAACGCATGCAGCGCTAGATGCGGTTGACCGCCTGGGGAAGCCAACTCAAGCGAAAAGGAAGGAGGACCAACCAACCATTGCATGCACATTTACTGTTGATATTTATGCAGCTTACTCATGTGTAGGGGCAAATTTGTCCAGAAAACTCAAACTACTGCCTTCCTTGGTATGCGGGAGGACAACTATGCGCAGAGTATAAAATATGTGATGGTAAAGCTTTGTAATGCCTCGGCCCAAGCGAGAGATGGTTGTGCATGAGGAGGGCGAGATCATGCAGACGGAACAGGAACTGACAAGGCAGCTCACTAAGGTCTCCATGGACCTCACCGTGCTGCACTGCACCTTGTGCCTCCGCCCCTTGACGCCTCCAGTGTATGAGGTTCAAATACACCTTGTCTGTTCGGCTGATTGAGCAAGGTGCAGGTTTCTTGATTGATGTGCTGTTCGATTGATTTCTGCAGTGCAAGGGAGGGCACCTAGCCTACGCGGACTACTGCGTCGAGCGCCTCGGGAACCAACCGCAGTGCCAGAAGTGCGAGCGTGGCGATGGCTTCGACGTGCGGAGCACGGCGGTGGAAGCCGTTGTTTCGTCGCTGAGGGTGGTGTGCCCGCACGAAGGCTGTGGGCTCTACGTCATTTACCACAAGCTCGCCGATCACCAGAGCGTGTGTCCGCTTGCGCCCTGCAAATGCCCCGTGCCCGTCTGCGGCTACGAAGGCCCGCCGCCGGCGCTCTACCACCACATCAGCAATGCGCGTCCCATGCCCGTGCACAGGATCCAGTACGGCAAGGTGCTCTAGCTGCAAGTGCCACTGTTGGAGCCACGGATCTTGCTGTTCGTGGAGGAGGACGGCCGCACATTTTTCTTGGTCGGTGGCATGCTTGACATCGGTGTGCCTATCTCCGTGTCGGTGGTCTACATCAGAGCAGGGGCGTCCCCACTGCCGCACTACGTGGCCAAGCTATGGGTGAACGGCCCGTCGGGGGAGACCAAAGGCACGACTGACGCCGTCAAGGTGGAAATGGAGGTGACAAGCAGCAAGGATCCCGACGACGTCGACGTGCAGGAGCTGACCTTCTTCACAGTTCCACCCAAGCTGCTGGCCGGGCTAAGCTGGTGTACCTCCACATTCAGATTGACAAGCTCACGTCCTAAATGTTTCTACAGTTCCTTCTGTTTATCTTAGTAATATGCTAATCTAGGGATTACCTTGGTCTACTTTAGCTTAAGAAATGGTGGGTTTTGGTGGCGATGCAGCAATTACTTCGACATCAGATCAGTAATTTCCAATAGTCGAACAGATATTTTGTGTCTGTTGGATATGAAGTTCCTTTGGGTAAGAAGTACTAGATAAAAGGAGATGTATGTAGACGTATTTTAGTTTTCGATACGTCCCTTTTTATCCATTTTGATGACAAGCACTCCCTCCATTCCACAGTACATGCCTTCCATTTGTCAAAATATAGATATATCTAGAGATGTTTTAGTATATAGGTACATCCATGATAGAGCCATTCGGATGGTTGAGAACCCTACAATTCGTAGCTACAGATGCGTGTGTGACTCCCAGATGCAGAAGCCGGGGGCCATCATCCTCCTTTTCGAGAAAAAACAGATGCGTGTGTGAGAGGACGAGTGCGTGTGTGCACCTCTTCTCTTCCTGTATAATGTACTAAACTCAGAGTACAAGTTTTTGTGGGTGGCACGATGGTGCGTGCAAGAAGTCCCGAGAGATAGGTTTAATGCGTCTAAAAAAAGACTAGCCTATAGCTCGCCACACGGCTATTCCGGTCGAACGCCCCATTAACCGTAAGATATGTATACGACGGTGCCAGTTATTGCACGTACACAGTAGAAAAAGTACACCACGACTAAGAACATGTGCCCACGTAACGCCATCCGGGAATAGTGCCGCACTTCGAAACTAGAACCATCAAAAAAATTTGAGCTTGCGTCTCGTCACATTCCAAATTACTCCATGCTATACTGAATTGCAAACCTATTCACACCAATCACAACCTAAACGGTTTCCCACTTAGGAGCGTATTAGTACTCGGTTATAAATACTAGTATGCCAGGATGACTGCACATTCCTCCTCAACTCCTCATCCACAAAAACAAACAAGTCATTCAGCATCCTTCCCTTGCGTCTGCCATGGCCAGCGTGAGTTCTGGGTCGAGAGATTGCCACCAGGGAGAGGCGGGTATGGATGCGGAAGCATGAGAGATGTCCCGCCTCGCTGCGAAAGCAGCCGACATGTCCCGCCGTGCGGAAGTAGCAGCACAGAGGTCCCGCCACGCCGCTGAAGCAGCACGGAGGTCCCGCCGCGCCGCTGAAGCAGCACGGAGGTCCGCCGCATCGTCGATGCAGCAGACTGGTCCGGCCGCGCCACGGAAGCAGCAGAGATGTCCCGCCGCGCTGCGAATGCAGCGGAGATGTCCCGCCACGCCGTGGTGGCCTGGGAAAATTTCTCACGGGCAGGCGACGACTGTTACAGGCGCATGCATGCGATCGTCCATAGCCAGATGGATCAGATCTCCGGCTGGGCGAGGTTGCAGGACAACATGAAAGCCTTGTTTAAACAGGCTACCAGCGTCATCCGGCAACTAAGGGAGGGCAATGAGAGGCTCCAGGCCGAGCACGACCTGCTGAGGGCGAAGATCGTCCGAAGTGCAGACCAGCAGGAGGAAACTAGTGCCATGTTGAAGAGGACCGGCGTCATCGTTAAGAAACTTATGGACGAGAATGACATGCTTCGCATCGAGCGCTAAAGGCTGGTGGAGGAATCCGTGGATGTTCTCAAGCAGAGTCTTGAGGACACGAAAGAGCTCATCGCCGCTCGCCGCGGAGACTAGTTCTCGCGGCCCGCAGCAACGCATCAAGAAAGTAGAGATCAACGAGCCAGATCCTTGTCTTCCTTCTTCTTTTGCCCTTGTGTATTTCGGGCGTAGCCGCATGTGGCTTTTTTAATTATATTTCTAATTATGTAAGACAATTAATCGTCCTTATGTATTCATCAGTCTTGCTATAAGTCGCAGTAGATGCTATATAGGTCCGTCGGATCTTACATCAAGATCCGTGCTTTCAGATTTTCTTTTTTCTCTCTTAAATCTTAGTCGAGTGGGACATAGCCACGCCATTAAATAGAGGCTCGGGCGCCATTAATGGAGACCTTGGGAGAGAGGTAGACGGTAGATGGAGGTCAAAGGGCTCTCCTCCCGATAAGCATGCGCAGGGGTCTGATCGCACGCCTCTCGTACTCAAATAGCTACCCTGCATGATGCCTCCTAGCTAATAAAAAATGGGGACGCGTGGCAGCACGTAAATGGTAGTAAATAGAACGCCCACAGTTTCAATAATACTTGTGTTTCCGATTGTAATGTGACATCACTTGTTCCAAAATGACTTTGTTGATTGTTAATGTGTGCGCCTTCGCAAATCGGACATGGCACCAAGCCAAGTTTCATTATTTTCATGCGTGTTTTGGATTTACAGGAATTAAAAAACTAAGTTTCTCAATGTTTCGAGCCCAGCCACGACGCCTAGAATTTTGAATTTCATTCCCATTTCTTGCATGGAATCTAGAAATTTACCCAACGATACACATGTGATTTTTCAACCAACTTTGGTGCACTGGAACATGTGCTTGGATTTCAAATTTGAATTATGCACACAAAGGTGACACGTTCCCTCTCAGAACCACGAGCCTTCTTGAGAGAAGCTCCGATTTGCAAGAAGCCTATACCCAAATTTGTTCCTATTCCGCCAAATTTTTTACCACCGCATGGTACTACCATGACATGACACCATGCCAAGTATCATGATTTTAAAACCAAGTTTCTCAATGTTCTCGACCGAGCCACGATGCCCAGATGTTTGAATTTTATTCTCATTTTTGGCATGGGACCTAGAAATTCACCCGAGGACACAAATGTGATTTTTCAACCAACTTTGGTGCACGGGAGCATCTGCTTGTAGTTCAAATTTGAATTATGCACATTGAATGACCAAAAACTCAATTAATGTGTAAAAAAGGTCAAACGAAGCTGGAATGATTTCCAAAATTTAACAGGGCACTCATGTACTTCTATGTTGCCTTTGTAAATAAAGTCAAGGGGAACAACGTATATCGTTTCGCACTCAAAGGTGGCACGTTCCCTGTCAGAACCACGAGCCTTCTTGAGAGAAGCTTCGGTTTGCAAGAAGCTTATACCAAAATCTGTTCCTATTCGGCCAATTCTTTTACCACAGCATGGTAGTACCATGACATGACACCCGTGCCAAGTTTCTTGATTTTCAGACGTCTTTTGGATTTACAAGAATTTAAAAACCAAGTTTCTCAATGTCCTCGGCCGAGCCACGGTGCCCAAATGTTTGAATTTTATTCTCATTTCTTGCATGGGACCTAGAAATTCACCCGAGGATACAAATGTGATATTTCAACCAACTTTGGTGCACGAGAGCATGTGCTTGTAGTTCAAATTTGACTTATGCACATTAAATGACCAGAAACTCAATTAATGTATAAAAAACGACAAACGAACCCAGAATAATTCCAAAATTTAACAGGGCACTCATGTAGTTCTATGTTGCCTTTGTTAAGAAACTCAAGGGTGGGGGGGCAGCGTATATCGTTTCACATTCAAAGGTGGCACGTTCCCTCTAAGAACCACGAGCTTCCAAACCGGCCCAATTTTTTACCACAACATGTTAGTGCCATGACATGACACCATGCCAAGTTTCTTGATTTCCAGACGAGTTTTGGATTTACATGAATTTAAAATCTAAGTTTCTCGATGTTCTCAGCCGAGTCACGACGCCCAGATGTTTTAATTTCATTCTCATTTCTTCCATGGGACCTAGAAATTCAACCAAGTACACACATGTGATTTTTCGACCAATTTTGGTGCACCGGAGCATGTGCATGCAGTTCATATTTAGATTATGCACTTTAAAAGTCCAGAAACTCAATTAATGTATAAAAAGGCCAAACGAACCCGAAATAATTCCAAAATTTAACAGGGTGCAACGTATATCGTTTTGCACACAAAGGTGACACGTTCCCTCTCGGAACCACGAGGCTTGTTGAGAGAATCTTCGGTTTTGCAAGAAGCTTATACCAAAACTTGTCCCAATTCAGCCAAAAATTATACATATGAAAACAGGGTTTAGATTATCCCGAACATCTCGCTACCTAGACCAATAATGTACTATGATTTGAATTCAACATAAAATGGATACAAATATTTGGATTGGAGAGCGTATGGTACATGTAGTTCATAGTGAAATATGATTACTGCTATATGCATGTTTTTTGTTATCAAGATAATATTTAGATTATTGTATAACTTGACAAAAATCGTATTCAAATAAGGAAAATTGATTCAAATTTAGTCCATATGGTAGACGACAATATATATGTTCACATGGTGGAGTAAAATGTTCATATATGATGGAGATCAAAATGTACGACTACATCAATTATAAACCGCAAGGTCACCTAATGATATATTCGAATTCAACATGACATGGATTCAAAAATTGAAATTCGAGATCATGGCATTTGTAATCATATAAAAAGGGACATTATTATTTCTTTGGTGGGAATTGATTTGTTTTTTGTTGTTGTTGAGGGAAGTGCGAACCGATTTGGTACTGTGCAGGGTAATCTTGTTCTCCCAATTTTTTTTACATTTTTCTTGTAGTTTTTTCAATGGCATCTATAGCAATATAGTAAAAGGGGACATGACTCTCTTGTGTCTTGTATGAATTGTTTTTTTACACATTAAGTTTGTTCTGCCGAAAAAGGAATCTGCAACTTGTTATCCCGAAATTTTCAAGCTCGAGTATCTTTTGTCTTACCTGCTTTGAAACTCCCGTTTCTTCAACCCACGCCACGCCTTGTTGTCCCAAAATTTGGACGCGCGCGAGAACTCCCTCCTCATCCGAAATCGCTCCCGCAGCCCAGAAACGCAAAATCCCTCTTCTACCCCTCAGCCGGAAATGAAGCTCCACGTCGCGGTGTCAAAACCAGTGGGGTACGCTGGTAACTTACCCTACATTTCGGACAAGCGCGTCCCTAAGCTTGGCTCCCCCCTCCCCCTTCGCCCCCTCCCCCATTCGTACACCGAGGCCGCCAAAACCCGCGAAACCCCAGGATCCTCCGTCGGCCTCCCAACCACCGCCCAGCCGGAGACTCTTCCCCAACTATGTCGTCCACTGCAACAGGTTGCCGTCCCTCATCCACTGCACTGGATGAGGATCCGTTGTCGATCTCATCGTCCCGCCGGATCAGCCGCCCCGTCCTCCACCTCCAAGGAGCTGCCCCGACATTCGCCTCATCTATCGCGCCACCTCAATTCCCACAGCGCCATCTTGACCTGCCCCACCGGAACAGCAACACCCTCACCAATTCCTCCGATGAAGCCGAGGCCAACTCGGCGCCACCAAGGAGATTCTGCACTCACCGCTGCATTTTATCTTTTATTCGATCTCACGGGGCTGCCGGTGCTCGATATCGAGCAGACATGGCGGGTCTCCATCGACGGCGCCGTCGCCGGCCACATCATCCACGACATCTCTCCCCCATGTCGTTGCTTCCTCGGCGGCGACTTCCACAATGGCACTAGCTGCAGCTGCTCCGGCTCTCGCTCGTGCTGCGGCTCTGTTCTTGCTGTCGGTCGCACTGCTGCACTGCTCCTACTTTCGTTCGTGCTGCTGCTCTGCTCTTGCTCTCACTTGCGCTGCTGCTGCAGCACGACCTCCGGCAACTACATGAGTTGTTGCTTTAGCACTCACTCGCGGTGCTACTGCACGACTTGCTCTCTACTAGTGTGATCCCTACTCGAGCGTCTGCTGATTTAGATCTCTGCTTCTCCACTACCAGTGCTCGAACGCCCTAAACATCTATTGCAATGCTTTGTTACTAGTTCAATCAGTTTCGACAGTAAAATTCAGTTTCGACTGTGAAGTTCATTTTCTTCAGTTAAGTTCAGAGTGAACAATACTTACAGCATCTGTCGGAGCGGCCGTGGCGCGGCTGATGCGTTTTACATCTAGCACTTTTTGGTAATGTATTTTACATCATCTATTGCAGATGATATTAGGGTCCCTCTTCAGATTAACGTTGTCTGTCTTGTCATGCTTCAGCCTCTTCGCTGTAGACCTTAGCGGAGCTGCTCCAACGACGGAACCGTCCATCACAGAGGAGCAGTACCCTCGACGCGGTTTCCAGAGGCCTCGGATCTCCGATAGTCACACCAGCATCATCACCATCCTCCACGTCCAACCCAATGATGCTGAGGTCCACAAGGCTATGCCAAAGAGGTTGTACACTCGTCGCATCACTTTGTTTCTCCATTCCTCTGTTCTTCCAATTCATGTGAGCCAAACACCCAGGTTGACTGAAATCCTATGTTTCCAAATGCTCTGTTTTGCACGTGCATTCCTATCCTATTCCTGTGTTTTTCCTGCCCCTGCGTTTATAGAATCCTCCAATTCTAAGGAGCCCTTACAGATTTACTTCAATTTTAGAAAGGCATCAAAGAAAACTCTGTGTTATGTCCTGCTCCTCCCGTGCCGTCCTCCACCCCACTTGAGGTGCACCATCGACAGAAGCGTTCACTACAGCAGAGGTCCCCCTGCAAACTTTCTTTCGCCGCCTCAGATCATCTTCCCTGTTGCCGCCAGCCACGCCAACTGCATTACCATCATCGACTGAGCAGATGAACCTGAGGACTACACAGTTCTGGAAGAGAGGTCGCAGTCTTTCGTGTTTGCTTACGTTATACATCAGTTATTATTACCTGCTACTTTATCGTTCAATCTTGAGTTTTGAATTGCCCATGGGTCTCATATCGAGCCAGCAAGAAATAGTATTTGTCTACTATCTGGTTCATCTGGGGTCTTCTATGTGGTTCATGTTGGGTGGGCAACAAACAATAGATGATTCATTGTCTATCTTTTTAAACTGAAGCTATAATCTACCTGCTATCATTAGTTTTGGATCCATCCACTCGTTTGCTACCATCAGTCTTGATTTTTGCATGCACCCCTTAGGCCTTACAAAACCTAACTATTTTTTATTATGCATGTCAGATATTGTACACAATCGTACTAAACATGTAGAGAAAAAGAGAAGTCCGTTGCGTGCGAATATAATGTCATGCAGATGCTGCTCCATGGTGGGCGAAGTGCACCCCCCTCCTGCATTTCCAGATTGTATTCCAGAGGAAGATAACTGTTTAGATGGAGATTCAGAAGGAGCCGACCATGCCTATTTACCACCTGAGGTGTTTGCTCTAACCTGGCATGCTGATGTTGGTCATATCATGCATATGGCGCCTTGCATTCCTTACATTATACATCTTATATGTCATCAGCTTAGTTTAGATTTGCTTTGTGTGAATGCCACATGTTTGGTTTCCATATCATACTCCCACCATTCCTAAATATTTGTCTTTTTTAGAGATTTCAACAAGTGACTACATACGGAACAAAATGAGTGAATCTACACTTTAAAATATGTCTATATACATCTGTATGTGGTAGTCCATTTGAAATCTCTAAAAAGATAAATATTTAGGAACGAAGGGAGTATATGGGAATTATGCAATGCCATCTTCTTTAGCCAGGCATCATATACGTGAATCATGCAATGCCATCCTGTTTAGCCAGTCATCGTATATGTGAATTCTATCGTGCCATATTTCTTTACATAATGTATTCCATTTGTCAACAATGTTTATACATTCATCTACTCTTCATGTGCATCAGCCATTTGAGTCGGTCATGGGAAAATCTGGAGTGAAAACAAGGTCTTCTGAGCAGTCAGTGCTACCTATCGATGCTGATTTCTTGCTGGTTACAGATAGCTCCTCAGAGGAGGATTCAAAGAGAGATGACCAGTCGTATCCCCCCCCCTGAGGTGCATGCTCTAACTTGGCTGGGTTATATTGCTCATATCATGCATATGGTGTCTTGCATTGCCATGCCGTCTGCTTAGATTAGACATGCTTTGTGTGAATGCCTCCTGTTTGCTTTCTATATTAGATATGTGAATTATGCAATGCCATGTTTTTCAGCCAGTTATCATATATGTGAATTATGCACCGCCATGGAGCCAGGCATCATATATGTGAATTATCTCATGCCATATTTTTTTCATTACGTATTCCATTTGTCGACATTCTGTGTATATTGAACTACTCTTCATGTGTATCAGCCATTTGAGACGGTTATGGAAAAATCTGGAGTGAAAACAAGGTCTTCAGAGCAGGCAATGGTACCTGTTGAAGCATATATCTCGATGGTCAAAGGGAGCTCCTCAGAGGAGGATTCAGAGACAGATGACCAGTCCTATATCCCACCTGAGGTGTATGCTCTAAGTTGCAATGTTTATATTTCTCATATGATGCATATGGTGTCTTGCATTGCTTAGTTTAGACATCATATGCACAATATTGAATTCTATCTGCTTAGTTTAGAGATCATACATGCGAGTGCCAGCTGCTTAGTATATGAATCAATTATGTCAATTATATCATGCCATCCTGTATACTTAGACAACATGTATGTGAATTATTTCATCCCAACCTATTTTAGAAAGACATCATATAGTTTTGTCATGTCATCCTATATAGGTACTCATCGTATGTTGAATTATGCCATTGTATCCTGTTAAGTTATCCATCATATATCTGAAACTGTGTCATGCTATCCTGTTTTTTTAGGCATCATATATGTGAAATTGTGTCACGCTGTCCTATTTGGTTAGACAACATATATGTGAATTACCACATCTGTCTATCATACAATGTCTGTACGTTCAATTTCTTTTCTTTTTTATCAGCCATTTGAATTGGAGGGGTGATGGCAGTATCTAAGAGAGAAAAAACCCGTTCTTCACAAAAGACAGTGCTACTCATCGATGCAGATAGAACCATGGTTGTACTGGCCCACAAACTAGCCTCACCACACATAATCGAGACTCTTCCAGATTGCACACTTATACCGTTGGGCAGAGAACCAGCTACAACCCATCTAACCGCAACCCCAGCGGATAGTAACCCACTTATAGTTGACAAAGCACCATGTCCACCACAGAGTACCCCTACACGAGCAGTTTGTAAAGCTACTGCAGTGCCCAAAGCACGAAGACCACCACAGCTAACCCAAACTCCACGTTTAAAGCAGAAGAGCAACTGTTCTCAGGTCAGATTCCGTAGCTATGGTCCATACTCCTTTGTTGTTGCATCACTATATTTACTCATACCAACTACTTTCGAATTTGAAGGATCCAATTGAAACTCCAATGGCGCAACAGGTATGTTTTAAACCTATTTCTTTAACTGGATTGCTATTCTAACTTCTTGCTCTATGTTGATTTCAGTTTAAGTTCTATAAACAGTTATGTTCTCATGTGATGCACATTACAAGTGCTGCCAATGCTGTGTAGTTTCTCACACTTATATTCCGTCTATGCTGTTGTGTCTTAAAAATATATGAGTTGAACTGTGTCTCTATCTTGATTAGGGAACATAAACTAGAATGATATGGACAATACAGTGACCATAGTACATAGATATATGTTTGTTTCATGTTGTTATCCTGTCCACCTTACTACTGAACCGGTTTACCAAAATGAGTTTCGTATACTACAAGCTAAACCTATGATGTGTGTGCTTGTTTCTCTTAGTATGCAAATAGAATATTGGAGAAGAGCACCCCACTATGCAACGGTAGAGAAAGTAATGCATATAAGGTTCAAGATAGTGAGACAACCCGGTTGGTCTCCAAGAAAGGTGATAAAAACAATCTTGTAGACAGTGAGAAAACCCCACAGTCCTGTGTTGATGTAGTGTTCGAGGTACTGGCCAGTACCGCTGGCACAAGCTCTTCGTACTCGCTGCCTGAATCACTTCGGCTTCTTCAGTCTTAGGTACAAGCTAAAAGGCATCCGTCAGCTGTGCTGCGGCAAGAAGCCGAAGGACTGAGGAAGTCCCTACAGAATTCAGATGCGTACTTTCTTGTGCAACAGCAAGCGCTGGAGGATTTAAGCGCCAAACAAGAGAAAGCTAATAAGCTTGCTAAGCATCTTGCCAGCATTATGGGTACCCAGGATATTGTTTCTTGAACTCTTCTGAAGTGGTTTTAGTTCTGGACTTGTTTTCTGCGGCGTTTATATGCTGCTTTGTTCCCTATATTTGCACTGGTGGCGAACTTGGATGCCCAGTGGATGTAATATGTGTAATAGTTGTGATAGCCTTGCATAAGTTGCTTGCTTATTTATTTCCTTGTTGTCTTGTTTATTTGTTTGCTTGTAGTCAGTGCAGTTCCTTTTCCGCGGTTTGCTAGTGGCTGCAATAACCTATTTTTTAAAAACTAGGCCACGATAACCATGGGCTAATATTTACTGTAGTGACACTGGGCCTCCTACGGGCCGTAGAAACAGTGGGCCTTCTACGGGCCGTAGAAACAGTAGGCCTTCTACGGTCCGTAGAAACAATGGGCCTTCTACGGGCCGTAGAAACAATGGGCCTTCTATGGGCCATAGAAACAATGGGCCTTCTACGAGCTGTATCATCAGTGGGCCTTATACGGGCCGTATGATTGATTGGCCAAACATGGGCCAATAATAGGCTGCATTATGGCCGTAAACGGGCTAGAGTTGGAATCGTCCGTTCATGGGCCGACCATACGGGCCATCGTTAATAGGCCGTATTTGATGACACTATGAAAACGGCCCAACGTATTAACGAACCACAAACGGGCCGACAGTAACCACGGGCTGAATTTGTCCCACAAGCAGAAAATGACAGTAACGGGCCATAAGTAAACGAATGCTGGAAATGAGCCCAAGAATAAATGGGCTCCGAGAAGGCCGAAAGATAACATTGGCCGGAAACGGCCCAATGGAATAATGGGCCGTTAATGGGTATAAAGTGATACACTGTTCATTACGGGCCAGTTTCATCACAGGCTGTTAAAGGGTGTAAAGTGATACACTGTTCATTACAGGCCAGTTTCACCACGGGTCGTTAATAGGCCAAGAGTTACATAGGGCCTCATATGGGCCGAAAGACGTCATAGGCCATACATGGGCTAGAAGTGAAAACGGCCTGGAATCATATTGGATGGCCCAAATGACGCTACTGGGCCTAATTCGAATAGGGCGTAACGGGCCTTGGGTTAGCGGGCTGTAAATGGGCTATATGCGAACAGGCCGTTAACATGCTTTACATGGGCCGGCCCGCCATCTTTTGACCAAGTTAAACGGGCCGGCCTTTTCACAGGAAATGGCCTCTGTTGGGTCGTGCCATGTGTCGACGTATCATAGGCACCTTATGTCCAATGAGTGGATGACATTTGTCCCAACGATGAGCCGACACGTGTTTCCTCCAGCCAATGATGATTTTACACGTGGAAAATCCCCATTGGTCGGGGCTGTTAACGGGTTATTGGATCCAAAACCCAACCCGATAGGTTAACAGCGTTCTGTTACAGTGGCTGCCACATGTCGGTCACCCTTGACGAAAGCACTTCTGTGACGCTCGATTTATCGTCATGGAAGTGGACACTTCTGTGATGATAATTTTGGTAATGTCATGGAACACTTCTACGACAGCACAGGTATGACTATCTTGATTCTGTCATAAATTTGTCATGGATGTACATGATGACAGAAAACGCGGCCTACTGTGACAAACACATATCATCACGGAAGTGTATTTTTTGTAGTGACGGGTCATAAAGAAGAATAACAAGCTCCAAGATGCTAATACCCAGCTGGGTGAAGAATTGAAAGATGTTCGGGCCCAGCTTGCTGACTCCGTGAAGGAAAATAAGAGGATTCAACATGGAATTTTTAGTATATTCTCAAAACAAACATTTACGTTGTTCGGTAAAGACATGAACTAACAGAGTTATGTCTGTAGGTATGCTGACGGGCCGTCCCGAAGAGGAGATGCCCGGATCTTCAGGCGATATGCTAGAAGAGCTTTCTCAACTGCACGAGCAAGTTCGGCAGGTCATGCGGAGTGTCACCAAGGCCTTGTGGCCATCCGCCTCCCTACCAGGAAGTATGGGGGAGCTTGCTTAGCTTTTCAGGGGAGCGCAACGGCGTTTCCGACTATGGAAGATATTTGCATGTCGAGAAGGCGCGAGAGAGGCTTGGGCCATGGTGAAAGACGTTATACCAAGCTTGATCCAAATCATATGGCCCGGGTTGGACCTGTAGGGTCAGATGTGATAGAAATTCCCGTTAGTCTGGTATATGACCAGGTAGGATTAGCTGCAAAATATTCCCAATAGGATTGTAGGCTAGACAACCTATTGGATCGCATAGAGGAAGAAGCATTTGAGTCTAAATGACCATGTACTTCAATTGACATATTTGTCCCTAGCCAGATTGTAAAACATTTTTCATGGCGGACCTTTTCGCTTCGGCCTCTGGACCCGATAGTCCGGAGTGTTTCCGAATACCCGCTCGGTAATATAAACCGGGGTACGCGTGGAAACCAGGCGTAGGGGTCATAATTGCTTGAATAGACAGGTACCCAACTAGCTATGTTATATTACATGGTTAGTAAGAAACATCTTCCAGAGAGAATAGTCCCGTTAAGGGTTCCTTTCCCTGGGTACGCATGCATTAAGGTGCATGTCCGGACTGCGACCAAAAAGCGCAGGATATGTAACATCTGGTGGTTTGTATTGTGACAGGTAAAAGACATCTTTAGTCCACCGTCCGAATATTCCCTTAAGAACTCCATCTGGTGGTTTGTATTGTGACTCAGTCTAAGGTACACGTCCGGAGTACCCAGTAACAATCGCAGAGGTGGTCCCTTTATGCCCTAGCCAAACTAACGGGAACATAGGGCATAAGCACAGGAGCCAGGCAACCCACCTTGGCCAAAACTTAAGTCATGTCGATGCATATAATGGAGAATAAAAGGTGCATATGGAAAAAGGACGCATATGCGGTGGGCTTAATGCCCGGAAGATAATTCTATTAAGCTTCTGTACAAGAAGCCCCCAGGTATGATGAGCGCACGTACTTAAAAATTAGTGCGTTACAAGTATGTAGTCTAGCCACAATAAAGCTTTAGAGCTTTTCAAAAAGGAAAGGTGAGAAGAGGGCTAAGAAGTAAATCAAAAAAGCAACAGAGGGAAGGAGACGAACAGGGAGTTCGGCGCTAGGCGTATAATCTTTGGAGTCTGGCTGCGTTCCATTGGTTCGACTTGAGGCGATTATCGGATGCATCCCGTAGTCGGTACGCTCCTCCGGTCAGAACTTTGTCAATAATGAAGGGACACTCCAACTTGGGCTTGAGTTTGTCCTTTTTCTTCTCCGGTAACGCAGAACGAGTTGCCAATATTATAGGTCTTGGCTTGTACTTCTCTACTTTGATACATGCGAGCCTGTTGTTGATAGAATGCGGAACGGGCTTTTGTGACGTCGCGCTCCTCTTCCAGGGCATCTAAACTGTCCTACCAATCGAGCTCAGCCTCTCTCTCTTTGTACATGTGCACTAGAGGTGAGTCATGAATAATATCGCAGGGCAGCACAGCCTCTATGCCGTACACCATGAAGAAAGGTGTGTATCTGGTAGTGCGATTTGGCGTGGTCTGCAGCCCCCAGAGCACGGATTCAAGATCCTCAAACCTGTGCGTGTCTGATTCTTTTAATGATCGCACTAGTCTCGGTTTAATGCCGCTCATAATAAGACCATTGGCTCATTCAACTTGACCGTTTGTTTGAGGGTGATAGATGATACGTCT
Source organism: Triticum dicoccoides (assembly GCF_002162155.2). Taxonomy (NCBI): domain Eukaryota; kingdom Viridiplantae; phylum Streptophyta; class Magnoliopsida; order Poales; family Poaceae; genus Triticum; species Triticum dicoccoides. The sequence continues at coordinate 51,165,148 of NC_041389.1, forward strand.
CCAACATATCTATAATTTTTGATTGCTCCAAGCTACTTTATCTACTATTTTAGGCAATAATGGGCTTTATTATCCACTTTTATATTATTATTGGGACTAACCTATTAACCCAAGGACCAGCCCAGATTTGTTGTTTTATGCCTATTTCAGTGTTTCGAGGAAAAGGAATATCAGACGGAGTCAAAACGGAACGAAATCACCTGGAGAAGTTATTTTTGGAAGGAAAGCAAACTAGGGAACTTGGGGTGCACGTCAGGGGAGATACGGGCTGCCCACGAGGGTGGGGGCGCCCCCCTGGGCGCGCCCCCCTACCTCGTGAGCAACCCGGAGGTCCACCGATGTACCCCCTGCACCCATATATACCTACGTACCCTAAAACTTCCAGAACAGAAGATAGATCGGGAGTTCTGCTGCCGCAAGCCTCTGTAGCCACCAAAAACCAATCGGGACCCTGTTCCGGTACCCTGTTGGAGGGGGATCCCATCACCGGAGGCCACCTTCATCATCCCGGCGCTATCCATGACGAGGAGGGAGTAGTTCACCCTCGGGGCTGAGGGTATGTACCAGTAGCTATGTGTTTGATCTCTCTCTCTCTCTCTCTCGTGTTCTCTCTCGTGTTCCCTCTATGGCACGATCTTGATGTATCCCGAGCTTTGCTATTGTAGTTGGATCTTATGATGTTTCTCCCCCTCTACTCTCTTGTGATGAATTGAGTTTCCCCTTTGAAGTTATCTTATCGGATTGATTCTTTTATGAGAACACTTGATGTATGTCTTGCGTGGGATAACCGTGGTGACAATGGGTTATTCTATTGATCCACTTGATGTATGTTTTGGTGATCAACTTGCAGGTTTCGTGACACTTGGGAACCTATGCATAGGGGTTGGCACACGTTCTTGACTCTCCGGTAGTAGCTTTGGGGCACTCTTTGAAGTACTTTTATGTTGGTTGGATGAATCTAAGATTGTGTGATGCATATCGTATAATCATGCCCACAGTTACTTGAGGTGACAATGGAGTATCTAGGTGACATTAGGGTTTTGGTTGATTTGTATCTTAAGGTGTTATTCTAGTACGAACTCTTTTATAGATTGATCTGGAAGAATAACTTTGTGGTGGTTTCGTACCCTACCATAATCTCTACGTTTGTTCTCCGCTATTAGTGGCTTTGGAGTGACTCTTTGTTGCATGTTGAGGGCTTGTTATATGATCTATCTCTGTTATTATTGTTGAGAGAACTTGCACTAGTGAAAGTATGAACCCTAGGCCTTGTTTCCTATCACTGCAATACCGTTTACACTCACTTTTATCGCTCGTTCCCTTGCTGTTGTTCTTATTTCAGATTACAAATACCTTTATCTACTATCTATTTTGCACTTGTATCACCATCTCTCCGCCGAACTAGTGCACCTATACAATTTACCATTGTATTGGGTGTGTTGGAGACACAAGAGACTTTTTGTTATTTGGTTGCAGGGTTGCTTGAGAGAGACCATCTTCATCCTATGCCTCCTACGGATTGATAAACCTTAGGTCATCCACTTGAGGGAAATTTTCTACTGTCCTACAAACATGTGCACTTGCAGGCCCAACAATGTCTACAAGAAGAAGGTTGTGTAGTAGACATCAAGCTCTTTTCTGGCGCCGTTGCCGGGGAGGTTAGGGCTTGAATGTATATCTTTAGATCTTGCAATCGAATCTTTTTGTTTCTTGTTTTAGCACTAGTTTATTTATAAAAGAAAACTACAAAAAAATGGAGTTAAGTTTGTCTCATACGCTTCATCTTTTTAATATCTTTTGTGAGTATGATGGAAAGGAAAATTGTGCTCAAGTGCTAGAAGAAGAATTACATAGAATTCTTGGCATAAAATATGTGAATGATGAGCATGATTGCAATGTTGTTAGTATGAATTCCCTGAATACCCATGATGCTAATGATATGCAAAGCCACAAGCTTGGGGAAGCTATGTTTGATGGAGATGATATTTTTTGTCCCCCAAGCTTTGATGAGCAAATTTACTATGATGAAAGCATGCCTCCTATATATGATGATTATTGTGATGACACGTATGCTTTAAAGAATAATGATAACCATGAAACTTGTCATCTTGATCTTAATTTTCAATCATATGATAGTTATTTTGTTGAGTTTGCTCCCACTACTATTCATGACAAGAATTTTGCTTATGTGGAGAGTAGTAAATTTTCTATGCTAGTAGATCATGGAAAGAATGATTTAGTTGCTGGTTATATTGTTAAATTCATTCATGATGCTACTGAACATTATTATGAGGGAGGAACATATGCTTGTAGGAATTGCAATAATATCAAGTTTCCTCTATATGTGCTTAAATTCTTGAAGCTATGCTTGTGTTATCTTCCTATGCTAGTTGATTATTGTTCCCATAAGTTGTTTGCTCACAAAATCCCTATGCATAGGAAGTGGGTTAGACTTAAAATTGCTAGTCATATGCTTCATGATGCTCCCGTTATGTCTCAATTCTTATCTTTTATGTGAGCATCATTGCCATCATCATGCCTAGCTAAAAGGCATTAAAGAAAAGCGCTTGTTGGGAGACAACCCAATATTTATCCTTACTGTTTTTGTGTGTCCACATGATTATTCTACTGTAGTAATCATGTTTTATAGCTTTTGTTTCAATAAAGTGCCAAGTAGAACCTTTGGGAAGACTTGGGTGAAGTTTATATGATCTTGCTGTGAAAAACAGAAACTTTTGCGCTCACGAGATTAGCTGCCATTTTTACTGGTGAGTGATTTTAGGTTGATTCTTTCTGAAGATGATTAATAGACACATTTCCCAGGTCCAGAAACTTATTTCATAATTTTTGGGGTTCCAGAAGTATACGTTTTATACAGATTACTACAGACTGTTCTGTTTTTGACAGATTCTGTTTTCTATGTGTTGTTTGCTTATTTTGATGCATCTATGGCTAGTATTAAGTGGTATGAACCATAGAGAAGTTAGAATACAGTAGATATTACACCAATATGAATTTATAATGAGTTCATTACAGTGCCTAAGTGGTGGTTTTATTTTCTTATAGTAATTGAGCTTACGAGTTTTGTTTTGAGTTTTGTGTGGTTGAAGTTTTCAAGTTTTGGGTAAAGATTCGATGGACTATGGAATAAGGAGTGGCAAGAGCCTAAGCTTGAGGATTCCCAAGGCACCCCAAGGTAATATTCAAGGACAACCAAGCAACTAAGCTTTGGGATGCCCCGGAAGGCATCCCCTCTTCCGTCTTCGTTCATCGGTAACTTTACTTGGAGCTATATTTTTATTCACCACATGATATGTGTTTTGCTTGGAGCGTCATTTTATTTTGTTAGTTTTTGCTTGCTGTTAGTTAGAATAATGTTTTTCATCTTTAGTTTCAATAAAAAAGTCAAGGATAGCCTTTGCCATGCTTATTTTGCTAGTTTGCATGTTGCTGTTTGAAAACAGAAAGTTTACCGCTGTTGCAAAAATTCCCTAGAAAAGTCAGAGAATGTTCTAACGTTGAATCTTTTTGCAGATTGAGCTCTGATAAATTTAGTACAGTCGGAATTTTAGTTCATAATTTTTGGAGTCATGGAAGTATTGATACTCTTGCATTCTTTACAGACTGTACTGTTTTGACAGATTGCTGTTATGGTTGCATTGTTTGCATATGTTTGCTTGTTTAATGATTCTATTTGATGATAGGAGTATTAAATACACAGAGGCATTTAGTATGAAATGTTGAATAATAATGTTAGTGATTTGTTACAGTAGAATATGATAAGGTTTTGCATTGGTTTATACTAACCTACCTCACGAGTTCTTGTTGAGTTTGTTGTGAATGAAGCTTTTGATAAAAAGAAGAGAAACCATGATATGAGAGGAATTAAGGAGACACAAAAGTTCAAGCTTGGGGATGCCCAAGGCACCCCAAGATATTATTTCAAGAAGTCTCAAGCATCTAAGCATGGGGATGCCCCGGTAGGCATCCCACCTTTCTTCTTCAACAACTATCGGTTAGTATTGGTTGAGCCTAAGTTTTTGCTTCTTCACATGAGTTGTGTTATCCTTGCAATGTAGTTTTCTTTACCTTTGCTTGCTGTTTGAATAAAGTATCAAGATCTGAAATTCTTAAATGAGAGAGAGTCTTTGCATAGTTGCATAATTACTTGACTACTCATTGATCTTCACTTATATCTTTCGGAGTAGTTTTTGTTATTGCTCTAGTTCTTCACTTATATCTTTTAGGGCACGGTGGTGGATTTGTTTTAAAGAAACTATTGATCTCTCATGCTTCACTTAGATTATTTTGAGAGTCGTTATTAGCATGGTAATTTTCTTAATGATAATATACTTGGTGTTCAAGATATGTGAAACTTTCTTTTGAGTGAATTGAATACTAAGAGAAGTTTGATGCTTGATAATTGTTTTGAGATATGGAGGTGATAATATTAAAGTCATGCTAGTTGGGTGATTATGAATTTGACAAATTCTTGTGTTGAAGTTTGCAAGTCCCGTAGCATGCACGTATGGTTAAAGTTGTGTAACAAATTTGAAACATGAAGTGTACCTGGCTTGTGCATCCTTATGAGTGGCGATCGGGGACGAGCGATGGTCTTTTCCTACCAATCTATCCCCCTAGGAGCATGCGCTTAGTACTTGATTTTTGATGACTTATAAATTTTTGCAATAAGTATATGAGTTCTTTTGACTAATGTTGAGTCCATGGATTATACGCACTCTCACCTTTCCGCCTTTGCTAGCCTCTTCGGTACCGCGCATTGCCCTTTCTCACCTTGAGAGTTGGTGCAAACTTCGCTGGTGCATCCAAACCCCGAGATACGATACGCTCTATCACACATAAACCTCCTTATATCTTCCTAAAAACAGCCACCATACCTACCTATTATGGCATTTCCATAGCCATTCTGAGATATATTGCCATGCAACTTCCACCATCATCATCATGACATACATTACTTTTGTCATATTGCCATTGCATGATCATGTAGTTGACATCGTATTTGTGGCAAGGCCACCATGCATTATTTTTCATACATGTCACTCTTGAATCATTGCACCATCCCGGTACACCGCCAGAGGCATTCATATAGAGTCATATCATGTTCTAAGTTTTGAATTGTAATCCTTATGTTGTAATCAATAGAAGTGTGATGATCATCATTATTAGAGCATTGCCCAAACCAAAAAAAAGGGCCAAGAAAAAAAAGAAAGGCCCAAAAAAATAAAAAAATAAAAATAAAAAGGGCGATGCTACTATATCTTTTTCCACACTTGTGCTTCAAAGTAGCACCTTGTTCTTCATGTAGTGAGTCTCATATATTGTGCTTCAAAGTAGCACCATGCTTTCCATGTAGAGAGTCTCATGTGTTATCACTTTCATATACTAGTGGGAATTTTTCATTATAGAACTTGGCTTGTATATTCCTACGATGGGCTTCCTCAAATGCCCTAGGTCTTCATGAGCAAGCAAGTTGGATGCACACCCACTAGTTATATTTTGTTGAACATTCATAGCTCTAGTGCATCCATTGCATGGAAATCCCTACTCCTCATGTTGACATCAATTGATGGGCATCTCCATAGCCCGTTGATTAGCCTCGTCAACGTGAGACTTTCTCCTTTTTTTGTCTTCTCCACACAATCCCCATCATCATATTCTATTCCACCCATAGTGCTATATCCATGGCTCATGCTCATGTATTGCATGAAAGTTGAAAAAGTTTGAGATTATTTAAGTATGAAAAAATTGTTTGGCTTGTCATCGGGGGTATAGAAGTTGGGAACATCTTTGTGTGACGAAAATGAAGCATAGCCTAACTATATGATTTTGTAGGGATGAACTTTCTTTTGCCATGTTATTTTGAGAAGACATGATTGCTTTGATTAGTATGCTTGAAGTATTATTATTTTTGTGTCAATATGAACTTTTGTCTTGAATCTTTCGGATCTGAATATTCATACCACAATTAAGAAGATTTACATTGAAATTATGCCAAAGTATCTCTCCGCATCAAAATTCTTTTTTTTATCATTTACCTACTCGAGGACGAGTAGGAATTAAGCTTGGGGATGCTTGATACGTCTCCAACATATCTAATTTTTTATTGCTCCATGCTACTTTATCTACTGTTTTAGGCAATATTGGGCTTTATTATCCACTTTTATATTATTTTTGGGACTAACCTATTAACCAGAGGCCAAGCCCAGATTTGCCGTTTTATGCCTATTTTAGTGTTTCGAGGAAAAGGAATATCAGACGGAGTCAAAATGGAACGAAATCAACTGGAGAAGTTATTTTTGGAAGGAAAGCAAAACAGGGAACTTGGAGTGCACGTCAGGGGAGACACGGGCTGCCCACGAGGGTGGGGGGCGCGCCCCCTACCTCGTGAGCAACCCGGAGGTCCACCGACGTACCCCCTGCACCCATATATACCTACGTACCCTAAAACTTCCAGAACAGAAGATAGATCGGGAGTTCCGCCGCCACAAGCCTCTATAGCCACCAAAAACAAATCGGGACCCTATTCCAGTACCCTGCCGGAGGGGGATCCCATCACCGGAGGCCATCTTCATCATCCCGGCGCTATCCATGACGAGGAGGGAGTAGTTCACCCTCGGGGCTGAGGGTATGAACCAGTAGCTATGTGTTTGATCTCTCTCTCTCTCATGTTCTCTCTCGTGTTCCCTCTATGGCACAATCTTGATGTATCCCGAGCTTTGCTATTGTAGTTGGATCTTATGATGTTTCTCCCCCTCTACTCTCTTGTGATGAATTGAGTTTCCCCTTTGAAGTTATCTTATCGGATTGAGTCTTTTATGAGAACACTTGATGTATGTCTTGCGTGGGATAACCGTGGTGACAATGGGTTATTCTATTGATCCACATGATGTATGTCTTGGTGATCAACTTGCGGGTTTCATGACACTTGGGAACCTATGCATAGGGGTTGGCACACGTTCTTGACTCTCCGGTAGTAGCTTTGGGGCACTCTTTGAAGTACTTTTATGTTGATTAGATGAATCTGAGATTGTGTGATGCATATCGTATAATCATGCCCACGGATACTTGAGGTGACAATGGAGTATCTACGTGACATTAGGGTTTTCGTTGATTTGTATCTTAAGTTGTTATTCTATTACGAACTCTTTTATAGATTGATTCGGAAGAATAACTTTGAGGTGGTTTCGTACCCTACCATAATCTCTACGTTTGTTCTCCGCTATTAGTGGCTTTGGAGTGACTCTTTGTTGCATGTTGAGGGCTTGTTATATGATCTATCTCTGTTATTATTGTTGAGAGAACTTGCACTAGTGAAAGTATGAACCCTAGGCCTTGTTTCCTATCATTGCAATACCGTTTACACTCACTTTTATCGCTCGTTACCTTGCTGTTTTTATTATTTCAGATTACAAATACCTTTATCTACTATCTATTTTGCACTTGTATCACCATCGCTTCGTCAAACTAGTGCACCTATACAATTTACCATAGTATTGGGTGTGTTGGGGACACAAGAGTCTTTTCTTATTTGGTTGCAGGGTTGCTTGAGAGAGACCATCTTCATCCCACGCCTCCTACGGATTGATAAACCTTTGGTCATCCACTTGAGGGAAATTTGCTACTGTCCTACAAACTTGTGCACTTGCAGGCTCAACAACGTCTACAAGAAGAAGGTTGTGTTGTAGACATCAATAGACGGAGGCGTAATCGAGCTTAATTCCCATCTTGCCGCATGAAGTTTTCACCTCATCGGCCGTGAAATTGGAGTCGTTATCGGTGATGATGTTGTGGGGGACACCGTAATGGTGTACTACTCCCGATATGAAGTCTATCACGGGTCCAGATTCGGCCGTTTTAACTAGTTTGGCTTCTACCGATTTGGTGAATTTATCCACCATGACCAACAAGTATTTTTTCTTATGGCTTCCTCCTTTAAGGGGTCCAACCATATCAAGCCCCCAGACCATGGAAGGCCAAGTTATGGGGATTGTTTGTAGAGCGGTGGGTGGCATATGGCTTTGCTTGGCAAAAAGTTGGCATCCAACGCAATGTTGGACAAGGTCTTGTGCGTCTGCTCGGGCCGTCGGCCAATAAAAACCTGTACGGAAGGCCTTGCTTACAAGGGACCGAGCTACGATGTGGTGACCGCCGAGGCTGGCATGAATATCAGCCAAGAGCTGCTGCCCTTCCTCCTCGGAGATACATCTTTGAAGTACCCTGGTGGCGCTTTTCTTGTAAAGCTCTCCCTCATGGACCTTGTAGGCTTTAGAGCATCGCACAATGCAGCGTGCCTCATTTTGGTCCTCGGGGAGTTCGTGCCTATTAAGGTAGGCCAAAAAGGGGTCGATCCATGGGGCAATAACAGCCATGATGAGATGAGCCGAAGGTGTTATTTCAGTGGCAGAGCCCCTGTTTATGTCCGTCTGTTCGGAATCTAGGGTTGTGGTCGGATCCAGACTAATGTTGCCGGTCTCCCCTTCCCACACCACGGATGGCTTGAAAAGCCTTTCCAAAAAGATGTTAGGTGGGACAGGGTCGCGCTTAGTGCCGATTCGGGCGAGGACATCCGCCGCTTGATTGTTTTCTTGAACCACATGATGAAATTTGAGCCCCTTGAACCGGGCTAACATCTTTAGGACGGCATTACGGTATGCCGCCATTTTCGGATCTTTGGCATGAGAGACTTCCTTTATTTGAGATATTGCAAGGTTTGAATCACCCCGCACTTCTAGGCCATCTGAAGACCATGCAACAGAGCCTCGTATTCGGCTGCGTTGTTGGAGTCTGTGTATAATATTTCACTACAAAAAAAGACACATCCGTGACATTTTGGGCTGAATGAAAATTTTTTCTGTCATACTTATGACACTTCTATGACGATAATTGTGACAAAACCAGGTATCATCATAGATGTGGTAGGCTCCTACTTCTATGACAAAAAATCATGACAGAAAATGGGATTTTCATCCTGGGCGGGCCGGAGACACAGCTGCATGACATTCTTTGGGCCATCCATGACGGAAAAAACCGTGGTAGAAGCGAGGGCAAGGAAAATTTCGGGGAGTTCGCGGTTACGGTGGGTGGTCAGGGGCCGAGCGATGCGTGTTTCTCTCATACACGTATGCGCGTGTGTGCGAGGCATTGGCTCTAACTGAACCCGAGCGAGGCGTTGGGCTCTAACTGAACCCGAGCGATTGCACTGCAGGCTACGCGTTACTGAACCCCAAGCGATCAATCGATGGCTGTTAACTGAACCCGATCGAGCGATTCCTTCGCTACTGCTGCTAACTAAAGCCGATCGATATTGCCTCTGGATGAACAGTGAGCGTTGTGGGGGGGTTGAACAGTGAGCGGTGGGGGTGGATGAACAGGACCCCGAGGCATTGCCTCTGGATGAACAGGACCCCGATCGATCGAGCCGGTTGGGGCTGGATGAACAGGACCCTGTGGAGGGCTGGATGAATAGTAGATGGTGGAGGGGTGGATGAACAGTCGCCCGTGGAGGGGTGGTTGAACAGTAGCCCGTGGAGAGGGGTGGTTGAACAATAGCCGGTGGAGTAGCGCGCGGTGGAGGCTGGATGAACATGAGCCCGTGGAGGCTGGAGGAGGTCAACGATAGATGAATAGTAGCCCGTGAGGCTGGAGGAGGTCGGCGGTGGAGATGAACATTATCCCGTGGAGTCCCGTTTTGCGGTACGCCACACCCCTCCGGATGAGCAGGACCCACGTTTCCACCGTAGCGCTCCAACACAAGTTTGCTTTGTCCGTTTTGCGGTACGCCACACCCCTCCCGATTAACAGGACCCCTGTTTCGACCGTAGGAGGTCCGTTTCCTCCGTTTTGCGGTACGCCAGACCCCTCCCGGTGAACAGGATCCCGTTTCAAACGTGGTCGGTCGAACACAAGGTCATTTCCTCCGTTCTGTGGTACGCAAGGCCTCGTTACCATCGCCTGTTCCGTCCAAGCCCTCCCGATGTACAACACGATGCATTCCGTTCCGACCCAGCCGGTTGGCTCCCCATGAACCCGACGATGACACTATTTCTCCGTTCCGACCCAGCCATGTACACGAGCCCTGGCCGTACATATGAGCGAGTAGGCATTCGAGACACCGCCCGTATGTACACATACCTAGCCGTATTTTCTTTCTTGCACACTGGCTGTTGTACGTACGTGTACATGCTACGTGCGCGCCTCTACTACGACACGTGCGCGCCTCTACATCCACTAGTATGTACGTACACGTTCACGACCAGAATGACAACGCTATGTATGCTTCGACCAGGTGGGTCCCGACTGTCAGGCACTTCCTTGCATGCGAAGATGTAGCTGGTGGGTCCCAGCAGTCAGGGGGGTGAATCGTCTTTTTTCAGATGCACTTCCTTGAGTGCGAAGATGTAGCTGGTGGGTCCCAGCAGTCAGGGTGGAAACGTGTTTTTTGTGAAATATAGTGGCCCGTCTGATGGGTCCCAGCTGTCAGGTGGAGGAATCATTATTTTCCGTGTAATAAGGAGGCACTTCCTTGCTGTGGCCGTGGGCCCAGCTGTCAGCCTCTCCACGTACAGTCCATGTCCGATGGAAGTCGTTCCTTGACCACGTTGACCACAACACACCAAGAGCACCACGGTGGTGGACGATGGTGAGGCCTGGGAAGGGGATGACGCAGAGCCGGGGAAGACCGACAGTGGATGCCGACGCGGAGAGGAGTACAAGGGTTCACTGGTTCGGCTGTGGTGTGAGGCTGCCGTTGTCGCAGAATAACAGGGGGTGTGGGTGAGTGGAGGGATGGCCTGGCCAGCGGTGGGATTAGTAGGGGGCGGTGAGGCCTCCACGGCAGCACAGCCGGCCACGGGAGGCAGGAGCAGGCGGCATGACTGTCGCTGCTTTGGGCGGCTGGAGCAAGAAGACCTGAGGTTGAAGAAGCACGATGGGCGTTGGATGGACATCGTACAATCATTGCAGCTAGAATCGTTTATATTGACTAAGTTGACAAAGCCCTTGGTACGTCAACTTAGTAGGCCCACAGTTCAGCTTCCGAAATGGTGCACCCCAGATGTCAGGGGGAGGAATCATTTTTTGGGCGGGTGAAGCTAGAATATCCGAGATTGAAGAAGAAGCACGGCATCTGTTGGATGGACATCCAACGGCCACTGCTGCTAGAACCGTGTGTTGACTATAAGTTGACAAAGCCTTGCATACGCGTCAACTCTCTTTTTTTAGGGGACGCGTCAACTTAGTAAGGCCGCAAGTGTGTGGCAGAGAACTTATAGCCCATTTGAGATTTGTAAGAATGTGCAGCCCATTTTTGAATTCTAATGGAATTTACAACAACCCATTTATAGTTTGTTAAAAGTACACCACATTTCAACCAACCGTTCAAAACAGAATTCAATAAAATTCCCCACATTTTGATGGGATCAGAAATATTTTTATCCCGAAATTTCTAGTCAGATTAAATACAATTTCAATATAAATTTATATTACGTAAAAATCCAATGATACATTGCGCTCACAACAATTAATGAAATTAAAATTTTCAATATCCAAAAATAATATTTTATAAAATAATTACGTGTTTGGTGCATTTTTTATAGTTACTGCCCAGTTTTTATAATTTCATCCCATTTATTATTTCTTAAAGCCCATTTTCTTGTTAAGCCTAATGCATCCCTCCTAGGAAAGATTTGCAGCCCAGCGGGGCTGAGAATAACAACTTGACCTTGCCTGGGTATTCCTAAAAAAAGTATAGCTGGGCTAGCCATTTTCAGCTTGAAAAAAAATTAATATCTGGGCTGGATATCTGGCCTGGGCTAGACGGGCCACAGCCCGCCCAGTTAATACTTGCAGCGATATTTTCATTGTCGTTCATAGGAGAAAAATTAATATCTGGGCTAAACATCGAAAAACTCTGAAGTGCTCACACCTCAAAAACACAAATACTGCTCGAGCTGCTTGGTCCCAGCTGTTGGCCGCTTCTTGTGCAATTCTCTCATTTATTGACTACTCCCTCCTTTCCGGTTTATAGTGCTCAATTCAAAAATCTCACCAATCAAGGTAGATGGCGAGTGGTGGAATACTTTTTGTAGTTTTGCAAAAGCACCTAATTAATGCTCTCGTTTTCCTCAAAAAATATGTTTATCAATGCATTAATTGCAATGCATGCATGCATAAAGTACATGCATTGGTCAATTTTCTCTTAATACTTGCATGCAATGATTTAATACACCTTGGAATCTGAACATGTGATGGAAAACAACCAAATTGAGCCTTATAAAATGGAAAAACTAAAATTTTGAGATAAGCCCTATAAACCAGAAAGGAGGGAGTACATAGGTTGACAATGGTGTGGGACCGTGATGTAAGGAAACCAGGAGGAAGCAACAAAAATTATAGGTATATATATGTATATAATAAGGAGGCACTTGCGTATGTGAGGCTATGGCCCTGGTGGCTCCCCATTGTCATCCTCTCCAAGTAAAGTCATCTCCTTGCCCGCGCGCGCTTTCCGCCCGAAACAGTCAGCGCCGCCCGCCCCGCTTCCTGGTGCAGGCGATTGCTTCGCCTTCAAACGACACAAGTTCCGCCCGTTCGTCCATCTGCTGCCCACATTAATGATACGCAGTTGCCGAGGCGGCTACTCTGGCGCCATACATCCGTCCCTCCGCCGCCCACCATTGCTATATAAACTGCTGCGCCGGCCATAGCCGCAGTCATCCGCATCCATTCCCTTTCTCCTGTCCACACCACTACTGCCCACCATGGCTACCTCGCGCTCCAGCGCTCTTAGGGACGGGCGAACGACGGACCACAAGGAGATGGCAGCCATTGCTACCGACCGACTGGCCGGCAGGCAGCCGAAGGACGATGACGTCCCAATGGAGAACATGGTAGTCGACGATCTGGCGCCAACCCCCTCCTCCGCACCATCCTCACCGGTGCATTGCACCATGACCATCGGCAAGGCACGTGCCCAATATATGGACACGGTGAGGCAGATGTGTGAGGAGCGGTTTCGGGAGGCGCAGGCCGACGCCGCCTACAACCACCATCTCCTCCAGGAGCACCTGCAGGCGGAGGAGCAAATCACCGTGGAGCGGGCGGAGCAGGAGGCGCTGGTCGACTCCTACTGCTCCGCCCGTGAGGGCCGCCTCAAGCACTAGCGGTACCGCATGCGGGTGGCGGAGGCTGCGGCCGCCTACAAAGAGGGTGAGGAAGCGGGCGAGGCGCTGTTTGGCGAGACCAAGGACGAGGCAGAGGACAATGCCAGCTCCGACGAGTGCCCTCTCCATTGGCGTCAACAAGGCCATGCTCTGCCGAGGCCCCGCGGCGCAAACAATGAGGCAGAGGACACCGCCGGCTCCACCGAGGCCCGCCAACAACAAGGCAGAGGACATTGCCGGATCAGCCGAGGCCCCACCCTGCCGGCAACGAGGGGGAGGATTTCCACCGCTCCGCTGAGGCGCCGCCCACCGACAACGAGATAGAGGACATCGCCAGCTCCGCTGAGGCCCCACCCCGCTGCCAACGAGGCCGCACCAAACAGAAAACAAGGAAGAGTAGAACATGATAGGTCGCCGCCGCTCGGGTCCAAGTAAGGCCAGTGCTGCTACCCTCCGGTTGAAGCCAAGCTAGGCGAGTTGACCATTGACAGCCAGTTAGCTTCTTGGCGGCGACGTGGAGTCAGAGAGCTGTGTTGGAGAACAACGCTGCTTCTACTTAGCTGCTGGTGCAATTGGCTGACTGACACGTGGGCCCAACAGGCCACATGTCAGTTACGCAACTGCACCTACAGTTAAGTCACTGAAGCTTCTGTTCAGCTTAGCAGGACATAGGTGGGTAGCTTCGGTTAATTAATTATACCTCCAACGCACCCCTTTTTAGTTGAAGAATGTATGAAATGTAATGAAATCCGGCATGTTTATATGAAATCCAATCGTGTATGAATGAATATTTTTCGATTAGTTGGAATTCCTGTATCACTGGCATTGGATGAACATGCAAAACAATACGTACTAGCATTATTCCCAGGGTGATCACCTTGTTTGCAGAAGTTTCACATGTCCTCCCTCCGGTCCTTTCTAGTCTGCATACAAGTTTTGTCTGTAGTCAAAGTATCTCTACTTTGACCAATCTTATAGAAAAAAGTATGCACTTTCACAATGTGTGAAGTAAAAAGGAACAGAAGGAGTACAAAGAGTTTGAGCAGCTTTTTAGCGTTTCTGTACATTGCAATCAAACACACAGGGCTCGCAATTCATAGAGAACATTCAAAACAATCAATGATTATGCATCTCAGCGACTCACATGCAGAGGCAATATTTACTTCACAACTAAAGAATAAAGAAAAAATTGATCAACGCTGCTGACAGCAAAGGGCGTCCCATTCGAAAATATCAAACGCATGTCTTGCTAAAATCAATGAGCAAAATTTGACAAGGTTGTCCCGTTCCAAAATATCAAATGCCTACAATTGTGGAATGGGCAGGGTTTGCCATCAGTTCGGACATTGACATGGCACCTCGTGCTAAATAAACCAGTTGTTCTTTTTGTTCAGTTCCACCAAAATCAACCAAATTCGCGCGTAGCTTGTATGATTTCGCCCTTATATGTTGCAACGCCTTGAACTTATCGGACCTCCTTTCTTGTGGTCGAAATGAATGATTTTATGTATTCATGAACATTTTGTGCAGTTCCCATTGAAATCAAGCTGAGCACCCCTGTTTGCACAAATACAAAAAACTAATTAGTATAAAGCAAACTGTACTATGAATTGACAGTTTAAACAGGCACCTACATGGTCCATGTAGAGCACACTTTTAGAAAAATGGAACTCACCAGAAAGAATCCTAGAACAACATTGTACTCGCGCATCACATCAAAAAATAGAGATTTGTCAGTCCTTCTGAGCTAAAGTTAGTTTGGTCTTGTGGGGAGTAATGTAACCATCCTTCAACTGCTCCTTATGATGAGAAGATACACATGGCTTGTTCATCCTGGCATAATGGGAACTAGTCACTTCACGTACTCCATATTCTTCTTCAGAGGAATATGATCCTGTTGTGCAAAGACAAGAGGACTACTAAATGCTAGCATCCATGTTTGCTTGAAAAAAGGAAAGGAAATATTTAAAACAGCACAGATGAAGCACTTCTCAAGGACAATACCACTTTTTCATGACAGTATCTAAACAGTAGCACAACACCAATAGAGATGACAAAGCTCAATCATATGGATGAAATCAGTGGGCGAGTACCAACCTTTGTCAGGAGGCTTATTGTGTAGAGCATACAGATGAAGCACTGCTCCGGAACCATCTGTTGCTATCTACTGTGGTGGCCATGCTTACTATATACTCCTCAATTAGTTTAATGTTTCCAACATCTTCTTGTGCAGTTCCACTAAAATATATGGTATCTTCAAAGAAGATCCTTGTTTGCACAAGTAGAGATAATTACGTATTACATTAAGAGTGTCATCAAATCAGTGAAAAACCAATTGCTTGTTCCAGCCATAGCAATAAATTAAGATGCAAAACTGTATCATTACTTGTGTCATCACAGTTCTAGTGCTTCATTACAGCACCGGGAGTTGATTTTTGTTTTTCCGCTTGTTCTTCCCCTTCATCACTTGGTTCAATAACAGACAAGATTCGCCTTCAATGTAAGATTTGGCATGTCAATCAGGGAGCACAAGTATAGCACTAAACAATGACATTAATTTTCTTATGAAAGTGGCAAAATACAAGCCAACAATTGTGAAATATCCTTATCTTACCTCAATGGGATATTACGGTGCACATACAGATTGGAAGTCTTGTCTCCATTTGTGCAGTTCACTAAATTCAAGCAACATTACCATAAAAGTAGCACAACATATGAAAGCACACTGCAGAATCATGTGAAAGAAGGCTAGTACTGACCTCTCATGATGCGGAATTCAAACAACTCACAAGAAGAAGATCTGAACCAAATTTGCCAACACGGATAGGAAGTAAGATCTCCTCTTGTGCAGTTCCACTAAGATCAAGCAATCAAGCAACATTGTCGGTGTGACATTTAGGTTGAACTACACAAAACACTCTTAAAACAAAAGTGTTTTGTGCAGTGCAACAAAAGGTCACAATGGCAACGAGGTGAAGTACATAACCCTGTTTACACAGAGGTGCAAAGGAAACAATTAGTGGTCAATAACGGTGACACAGAAGCCAACAAAAAGAAGCATCTACCTTATCTAAATGGGAAATAAAGCAAGACAGTAGCATTTCTCAAATGGTGGCATTGATTAATATTAACATAGAGATTATATTAACAATAAAATTCCTTAAACCGAGGGAGTCTTTTTGGGACTTTTTCCAACAGTTGCCCCTGCCACGCATCGCACCTTGTCTCTATTAGTTCATTACTAGGGGTAACATCATCTTTTAGCATGCCATTTAATAACCTCTAGTCCATGTTTAGTCCCTGGAACCAAGCAGGTAGGGACTAGGGAGTTTTTAACCAAACAGGGCCTTAGATTAACAATAGCTAAAGAGTTGCACGGGACAATGGATGCACCAGTACCATGTGCATCTACCAATGTACTGTGGTCATGTACAGTCTGTTGCAACAAAGAACAAACAACCAAGGAGCATATTTGTGTTGGTCCCAGTTTTGTTATCTTTAGACACCTTTCCCTATGTGAGCGCAGCAAATCTAGTCCTGCTCAAACACTACAGCCTTGTCCCCCATAAAAAAGATCAGTTCGTTACAGATGTGCGTACTAAGTTTGTCATTGTTTTCCCTTTCTGACCAACGTAGGTGCTGGATAGCCAGTCTGTACTAGTACTTTCGCCCCTTCCTTTCCTCTTTGAACCACGTCCTAGATTTATGCGATACAACTTTCCCCACTACTTTCCCCCATTCCTTTCCTCTTTGAACCACGTCCTAGATTCATGCTATACAACTTTCCCCCTTCCTTTCCTCTTTGAACCACTTTCCCCACTACTTTCCCCCACTCCTTTCCTCTTTGAACCACGTCCTAGATTCATGGTATACATGCAGCTAGAGCAATGCATGTGGAATAAGTAAAGTATACCTTAAGGTTCTTGGGGCGTGGTTCGGTGAGCGATGGGACGTCGATGAAGAATAAGGGGTCGGAGGCCCTCCCGCGCCGCCGCTGGGTGAAAGTGAACAGCTGCACCGGTAGTGGATTCCCTCCCTCGCTGACGGCGATAGCGTTAAGCCTCCTTCCCTTCCCGGCGGACGGATCCTGCCGGCTCTTTGAGCAGCAGTGAGGGGAGAGAGAGGCCAACGAAGTCTTGTTTAGATCTGGAGAGGGTGAGAGAGTGTGAAGAGAGCAACTACAAGCGTTGAGGCTCCAGCGTGTATATATATACTGGAGAGAGAGGGTGAAGCATGCAAACCCTAGAAAACAAGTGCCGAGGCTGCAGCTTATAGAGTACGTGATGAGGTGATTATACGGTCACTAAGAGATCGTATAGCTCCGTATCCATCCATTTTGACCAGTCCAAGAATCCTCCTGGCACAAATTAGGCTCAAGTGTAGTTATCAAACCCGTGACCTCAAGTTTTTTTTGAGTGGAACCCGAGACCTCAAGTCTGATGAGCGAACAGGCTAACCAGCTACACAACCCTCCCGTTATGTTCAATGATAGGAAAATAATCTTTTATACATTCCTGCATTTGTGTGACAGGCATGCCGTGTTTTTTTGTGTGTGTCGGAGTCATTGGGATTTAAATCATAATCGTTTCATGTGGCTTTGGTGGTAAGACTATCCACAGTGGTGCAGAAATAATGCAGCCTTAGTCACCTTACCTCTCTCCACGTAGTACATTGGGTCCCACTAGTTAGAGGGTGAAACAAACAAATTAATAAGAAAAAATAAAAGCACCAGCGGTGTATCTTACCTCACACATCTCGCTACTGCTCGGGAACACTGTCCAATTGATCCCTGTGTTCGCTCACATACTATTTTAAGTGAATCCTTATTATAACATGCACACAATTTTGGGCACTTGTATTCGACCTAAGTCAATGTGCCACCGTATCTCGTACTTACTACTCCCTCCGTCTAGGTGTAATAAGTCACTTAGAAGGTGCAGCGGGACCAAGGTGTGTGTGTGTGTGTGTGTGTGTGTGTGTGTTTAAAAGCATGCGTGTGTTAGAGAGAACGACTGATCGACCTACTCCTACAGAGAGATGGTGTGTAGTGTACGATTTTAGGCGCAAGAGTCGGTGCATCCTCTCGTTTCCGAGCGTGTCCGGTAGGGACAGGCGGACAGCTACCACGCCCGCTCCTAACCAGCCTGGCCCACCCAAAGCCCCTCCAATGCCCACGCGCGCTTCCCGCCCGAACCGGTCAGCACCGCTCTAGAGAATAGGTGCCGCATTCATGCCCGGGCAGATCGGACGCGACCTCTCACTGGCACAAGAGTGATGGTTGCTTCGTCCGTCCAACTTACTATTGAGTCTATGTGATTTGACGACTCATTGGTCTTTATTACTGAGGTGGTAGGACTGCTGGATGTCCCACGCTTTCGGCGAAAGGGGTAGTACTAGATTACAATTTTCTCCATTCTTATAGTGGAGGAGTGCAAGAGCAGTGAAAACACGCAAGCTCAGTGATTACATGGCCCACCTCACACTATCACCATATTTTCTGTACACCATGTGACACCTAACTCTTTACATAGTACTCCCTCCATTCCTAAATACTAGATGAGTCCCCGCGCGTTGCCGCGGAACAGCCGTATATCTCTCTGCGTACAATTATCGATTTCATAGAACTAAAAAAGAAAACTCTATGACCGCATGGCAAATGTGGTAGCCAAACTAAAAAAAACTCCCATCATCATTTAGATCATCCCACGTAAGGAAACAAGATCAGCCAACTCCTACTGCATAATGGGATTATATTTTTCTCCTCGTCCTACGAGCCACCGCGCGCATGGGCGAGGGAGCGGGTGTAAGGCGGGCAGTACTAAGCAAGCTTCACCTCATCCTGCGAGCCACCGCGGCCGTGGGAGGGGGAGACGGCGTACTAAGCAAGCTTCTCCTTGTTCTGTGAGTTGATGAGACACATCAAAAGTACTCCAGTGCATAGAGCCTTGCCTCTAAGGTAGGCCCCACATAGTTTGCCTCTTTTTTTAACATAACGCGTCAAGTCGCAATTTGTTTGTTCACCCATGGTAGACGATCCTACCTCCACCAAGTGGACAACAAGTACACATGCCAAATTACCACGTGGGCTGCCTTTTTGTACAGAAATGAGCTCCACCGTGTACCCGCGCGGGTGTGGTTGGGAAAGAGACGGGAGTACGTGCGCCGTGCATGCACCTCTTCTCTTCGTGCACGTCCCCCACCTACGTGGGTGTGTGAGAGAGATACAAACCGCGTTCGTGAGTTTTTTGTTTTGGGGTGGGGGTGGGGGTGGGGTGGTGGGGGCTTGATTTCGTGAATGTATTTGTGGGAATATGTGTCGATGACATCTCAAACAAATTTTTGCATGCAATGTGTGTGAAATGGAGGCCTATCCATATAATATATAGAGGGTCGGGCAATCCACGAGAAGAGAGTGAGGGGTCATAGATATTGATAGAGTCGAAGAGAGGATCAAGTGGGTGGGTGCGAGATCGATGAAGAGAGCCATCGAAATTGTGTGTGTGTGCAAGTAAAAGATATAGGGCAACTGAGGGCACATGTCAAATTTGTGTGTGGCGGGGAGACATGACTAGAGCGCTCGATGTATCGGTGTGGGGGGGGAGGGGTAGGCAGAGGCCTAACTATAGAGGTAGAACGACTCGTATATGTGTTGAGAAGGAGAGACCTAGCTATGTCTTGAGGGAGATCGGTCGACATCCATACATAACTGAAGGACGAGAAATATGATGGGACAGAGAGAGAGAGAGAGGAGAGAGAGAGAGGGAGGGAGAGGGGTAGAGTGCTGGATGGGTGATGGAGTTGCTTCTCGAAGATGGTAGGAGAGACCTACTAGACAAACTGAGGGTGGAACTGCAATGTTATCAATAAGAGTGGGGATGTGTTTCTGTGTGTGCCTGTGTGTGATGGGTCTGTCGGGACGCATCCATGGATGATGAAGTGGAACCATGTGTTTGGTAAGAAAACCTAACTAGATTGCTAGATCTATTATTGTTTGTCGGAGGAAGGGAGAGACATAACTAATGAGGTAGATTGATCGACGCGTGGGTAAAAACGAGTTATAAGGACCTAGCTAGCTATATGTATAGCGAGAGATTGGTCGGTGTACGTCCATTTGTTAGAGGCAAATAAGGCCCAGCGAGACGGATAGACAGAGAGAATGGAGCTAGGAGGTGGCGCGAGAGGCCCAGTTACTAGCTAGATAGGGGGAGGAGTGTGCGGTTATGAGATCGATGAAAAGAGGGGCAAGAGTTTACATGTGTGTGTGACCGTAGGAGAGATACAAGGCAAGGACACATAAAGGAGGAGATTGAAGGTGCATGTGTATATTGTAGGCAGGCATCGCTGGAGAGGTTTATCGATTAGTGTGTATCAGAAAGGAGTTGTGTAGACTAAGGGAGAATGACCTAAATAAAAAAATGAATGTGCCTGGTGGATAGAATGCCAAGGGAGGGGGAGGGCGAGGAGGGCGTGTTCATGCACGAGAGAAAGTTAGTGGTAGCTACAAAGGTTAGAGGATTGTGTGGGTGTAAGAGACTCACAAAGATCATAATTTGATATGAAAGCGGATTCATATATTTGAATAGGAGATCATTGTCTTTTAAACATATGCATGCATGAATATAGCGGTGATACATGTGATGTGCACATGTTATACCATTATGTGATAATGCATGGCGTTTGCAACTCACAGCTAAATGTCGAACAATCTAAACCATACTATACATCAAACAATCTCACATTTTATTTGAATTTGTGATAATGTGTGGCGTTTGCAGCTTACAACTAAATATTGAATAATCTAAACAAACTATATATCGAACATTCTCACATTTTATTTGAATTTGTGGTAATGTGTGGTGTTTGCAACTCACATCTAAATACTTGTAGGCGTAGGGGGCGGGGCACCATACATAATGTGATAAACACATTATACATCTGAGACATGGTTTAGATTATGAAGATCTGGCTAGAGCTAGAAATGTAATGTGATTTGAAATCAACATAAAGTGGATTCAAAAAATCGAGTTCGAGTTCATATAGTACACATAGTTCATATGTAACTCGAGACTAATCATGTGGTGTGTTGTGAAGATAATACACAAACGATGGTTTAACTTGACAATAATGATGATTGTAGATCTTATTAAAACAGAGAAACGGATTCAAATGCTTGGACTTCACAACAATCATTACTGTAGATCTTATTCAAATAAAGAAACGAATTCAAATTTAGTTCATATTGAAGCGGTAGTATATACATTTGGAATGCACTAAAATGTTCATTTGAGTAGTAGGTTGCATGCATTATACACGTAGCGAAATATTTTAATTGAACATAACATGAATTCAAAGTTCTAAATGACATTTGTAGTGGGCATTGATTTGGTACAGTACATGTTAGGCTTGTCCGGAAATTTCAACCCGCGCCTTGTTAGCCCGAAATATTTAAGATATATCTTTGTCTCGTCATGCTCCGACAACTCCCTCCATCTCAACCCGCGCCTTGCTATTCCAAAATTACAACGCGCGCGAAAACTCCCACCTCCTATGAAATCCCGACACACGAAATGCCCGTGGTAGCCCTAAACCGAAAGAACCGCCTCAAATCAGTGGGGGTACTTTCGTAACTTACCCCACATTTCGACAAGTGCGTCCCTAACCATGGTTCCCCACTGCCATCCCATCTGCCCACCCATTCGTACACCGAGGCCACGAAAACCTGCGACGAAGCCCCACACTCTGATCCGTCCGCCACCCAGCCGGAGCCTCTTCCCCGACGACGTCGTCCGCAGCAACACGTCGACGTCCCTCATCCACCGCACCAGATGAGGATTCGTCGTCAATCTCGTCGTCCCGCCAGTTCAGCCACCCCGTCCTCCACCTCCAAGGAGCTGCCCTGACGTTCCCCTCGTCTTTCGTGCCACCTACATTCCCACACCACCGTCTTCACCTGCACCACCGGAAGAGCATCATCATCACCGTTTCCTCGGATGAAGCTGCGGCCTAATCGCCGCCACCAAAGAGGTTGTACACTAATCGCCGCATTTTATTCTTGATTCGATATCACGGTGCTGCCGGCGCTCGGTCCCGAACCGACATGGTGCGGCTCCATCCACGGTGGTGTCGCCGGCCACTTCCTCCAGGGCGTCGCTCCCTCGGCGACGACGTCCACATCAGTAGGAGCTACTGCTGCTTTAGCTCTCGCTCGCGCTGCTGCTCTGCTCTTGCTCTCGGTACCCTGCCTGGTTTACTCTTGCTATTGCTCTTGCTCATGACGCTGCTCTCGCTCTTGCTCTTGCTTGCAATGCTGATCCAATTTAGCTACACTTCAGTCGACTGAATCGACTGACTGAATCGACTTTTGGGTCAGTCGATTTTCA
>NC_041389.1:51187913-51202758 GCF_002162155.2 Triticum dicoccoides
GGACCGGCGGTTGGGAGTGTTTTTGGGGCGGGCGGGGCGGCCCACCGCCGGCCGTGGGCGGTGAGGGGCTGCTGTTTGGCCGGTGGTGGCTGGCGGCTCAGGGGGGTGGAGGTTGAAGATGAACTGCAGGCCCTTGATTTCGTATCCAACGACTGCAAAATCAACTAACCAGAGATGAAAAAGTCAGTCGACCGACATGTAGCCTCACCTTGCTAGTGCGTTCAGTTTCGACAGCAAAATTCAGTTTCGACAGTTAAGTTCAATTTCGACAGTTAAGTTTAGTTTCGACAGTTGAATTCAGTTTCGACAGTTAAGTTCAGATATGAGCGGCTGATGTATTTTGCATCTAGCACTTTGTGGTTATGTATTTTACGTCATGTATTGGAGATGCTATTAGAATTCCACTCAGGTTAACATTGTCTCTCTTGTCCTGCTTCAGCCTCGGCGTCGTACAACTCACCGGAGCTCCTCCAACAATGAAACCCTCCATCACAACGGAGCAGTACCTCGGGCTCCATCTGTAGACACCTAAGATCTTCTGCCCCTCCTCCGACAGCCAAGTCAGCCGGAGCATCCTCACCGGCCAACCCAATCACGCTGAGATCAACATGGCTTCGCCAAAGAGGTTGTCCACTTGTTGCATCTCTTTTTTACACTACATGTTATATATACTGTCCACTGAGCACACGTAGTAACGGGAAATATGATTATTTTATCCTACTATATGACAAGCAGTGAGGAACCAGGCAACTTAGCTTTTTGTGATGAACTCTCTTGAATGCCATCATTATTTATCTCTGCGTGTTTGAGCTGTGCATTTGTCGGTGGCCCTGTGAGTTGAGCTAGTAGGGAAATGGCCTTGGTCCAAAGTAATAGAAGTAGCACAAAAACATTTTTTTGTACGCTTTTCCTTGCTCAAGCCTGCCTACTAGAATCTCCAGTGCTTGAAAGGAAAAGTGAATGAACAACATAGGAATTGGGAAGTTTCCTATGGTACTACTATTCATGAATTTGGTTCAAAGGAATGGAGCAAAGGAAAACTGTAGGATTTGTTCCTTTAGTGTCTCCTTGAAAGAAAAAACGTAGGATTTTTAATTTTCACTTGTCCTCCTTTTCAAATTCCTATTCATGAAGCACAAGACTAAGAGATAGTAGCATAATAGCATTATAACCGTACATTTTCTTGTGGTTTGACTTAATCTCACCATGCTTCTTTGCATCCTGTGATCTTCCAATTGTTGTGAATCAAACACCCAGATTGGCATAAATCCTGTGTTTTTAAATTCTCCATTTTGCACGTGCATTCCTATCCTATTCCTGTCTATTTCCTATCCCTGCATTGTTGGAATCCTCCAATTCAAACGAGCCCTTACAGAATTACTTCTCTTACAGATAGTAGTCAAAGAAAACCTTGCGTGGTTTGTCCCGCTCCTGCTGCGCCGTCGTCCACCCCACCTCAGCTACTCCAATGACAGAAGGGTCCAGCACAGTAGGGATCCGGTCTCCAGACTGTCTTTCGCCGCCTCAGATCTTCTTCCCCGCCGCCGGCAGCCATGAAAACTGCATTACCATCATCAACCGAGCAGATGACCTCGAGGACTACACGGGTCCGCAAGAGAGGTCGCACTCTTTCGTGTCTTCTTACATTATGCATCACTTAATATTACATGCTACTTTATCATCATGTTCATCGATTAGACTCTGAGTCAGCTCCAAACTAATGGTCAAACTTGAGTTTTTAAATGGTTGTGGGGTATATATCGGGGCGGCAATCAATAGTATCTACTATCTGGTTAATCTTTGGTGTCTACTATGAGTTTCATATTGGGTGGGAAACAAACAGTAAAGAAGCCATTATCTGTATTTTTAACTGAAGCCATTATCTGCCTGCTATTATTGGTTTTGGGTCTATCCACAGCTTGCTACCATCAATCTGGATTTGTGCACGCACTCCTTACATAATCTCACTATGTTTTATTCCTATGCATGACAGTTATTGTAAACAATGGAACAAAACATGTAGAGCAAAAGAGACGAGCCTTGCATGGCATAAAATTTCATGCAGACGTTGCTCCATGGTAGGCGCAAAGGCAGCCCCCCCCCCTCCACACATTTCGGATTGTAATCGAGAGGAAGATATCTGTTCTGAGGGGGATTCAGAAGGAGAAGACAACTCCTATTTACCCCCTGAGGTCTTCGCTCTAACTTGGCATGCTAATGTTGGTTATATCATGCATATGGTGCCTTGCATTGCTTACTTTATACATCAAATATGTCATCTGCTTAGTTTAGACATCCTTTGTGTGAATGCCATATGTTTACTTTATTCATAGTTTATGTGAATTATGCAATGCCATCTTGTTTAGCCAGGCATCACATATGTGAATTTTGCAATGCCATCCTGCTTAGCCAGTCATCTTATATGTAAATTATATCAGACCATCCTTTTTTTTGTTACATATTACATTTGTCAACAATGTTAGTACATTCAACTGCTCTTCATGTGCATCAGCCATTTGACACGGTGATGGCAAATTCTGGAGTGAAAACAAGGTCTTCAGAACAGACTATGCTATCTGACGAAGCACATATGTCGCTGGTTACGGATACCTCCTCAGAGGAGGATTCAGAGACAGATGACCAGTCCTATTCCCCCCCCCCGAGGTGTATTCTCTAACTTGGCAGGGTTATGTTGCTCATATCGTGCATGTTGTGTCTCGCATTGCTATGTCATTTTATTAGTTTAGACATGCTTTGTGTGAATGCCACCTGTTCAGTGTCTAATTACCATATATGTGAATTATGCATTGCCATCTTGTTGCAAGACATTATATATGTGAATTATACAATGCTATCTTGTTGCAAAGGCATTATATATGTGAATTATGCAATGCCATGTTGTTTAGCCAATCATCATGTATGTGAATTATATCATGCTATCATTTTTTTGTATTACGTGTTCCATTTGTCGACAACGTTTGTATATTCAACTACTCTTCCTGTGCATCAGCCATTTGAAGCGGTGATGGAAGTATCTAGAGTGAAAACAAGGTATTCAGTGCAGATAATGCTACCTGCTAAAGCAGACATCTTGCTGGTTACAGAGAGATCCTCAGAGGAGGATTCAGAGACTGATAAGCAGTCCTATTTCCCCCCTGAGGTCTATGCTCGAACATGGCAGGGTTATATTACCCATGTCATTCATGTTGTCTTGCATTGCTTAGTTTTTACATCATATATTGATTGCCATTTGCTTACTTGCTTATTATATAAATCATATATTTGATTTATATCATGCCATCATGTTTACATAGTACATACACATCATCTATCTGAATTATGGCATGGCAACCCATTTAATTAAGACATCATATAGTTATATCATCTCATCCTGTTTAGTGTTTACAGTCATCATATTTTGAATTATGGCATTCTATCCATGAATGTATGTGAATTATGGCATGCCAACCTATTTAAGAAACACATTATATAGTTATATCATGTCATCCTGTTTACATAGTTATCATATTTTGAACTATGTCTTTCCATCTTTTTTACTTAGCCATCATAATGTGAAATTGTGTCATGCTATCCTGTTTAGTTAGCCATCATATATGTTAAATTGTGGCATGCTATCCTGTTTGGTTAGACAACATAAATATGAATTATTTCATGCCCTCTTTTACTCCCCACTATCCATTGCACCTGTCTATCATACAATGTCTATACTTTCAATTACTTTTCCTGTTTATCAGCCATTTGAATTGGATTGAGTGATGGCAGTATCTAAGGGAGTAACAACACGGTCTTTAGAAAAGATAGTGCCACCAGTTGATGCATATAGAACCACGGTTGTACTTGCCCAAGGACCAGATCCACCACACATAACCCAGACTCTCGCAGCTTGTACCCCTACCCAGTTGGACAGAGAACCAGCTACACCCCTTCTAACCCCAACCCCGGCAGATAGTAACCCAGTTCCAGTTGACACTGCACCGTCTCCACCACAGAGCACCCAAACACGAGTAGTTAGTAAGGGAACTACAGTGCCCAAAGAACGAGGAGCGCCACTCCGAATCCCAACTCTACGCTTAAAGGAGAAGAAGATTTGTTCTCAGGTCAGGTTCTGTAGCTATGGTTCATACTCCTTTGCTCTTGCATTACTGCATTTACTCATACCAACTATTTTCAAATTTCAAGGATGGAATTGAAACTCCAATGGCGCAACGGGTATGTTTCAAACCTGTTTCTTTAACTGGTTTGCTGTTGTAACCTGCTCTATCACTAGTAGAAAACAGGGCTTTCGTCCAGGCCAGTTTAGCTCATTAGTCCCGGTTCAATCCAGAACCGGGACTAATGTGAGCATTTATCCCGGTTTGTGCGGCTAAGGCATTAGTCCCGGTTCACCTGTGCCCTTTAGTCCTGGTTCGTGCCTCAAACCGGGACTAAACGGTGCGATGCCCATTAGTCCCGGTTCATGCCTCAAACTGGGACTAAAGAGTAGACCTTTAGTCCCGGTTTGAGCCATGAACCCGGACTAATGGGGTTGAGACCTTTAGTCCCGGTGCATGCCACGAACCGGTACTAAAGGTCCCATTTTCAAACTCTACCCCCCCTGGTGGATCGCCTTTTCAATTTTAAAAAAAATAAAAGAAAATGATGGAAATGTCAAAAAAATAAAATAAAATAAGTTTCCCATGTGATATGTGGTCTAGTTGTTGGGAAAATTTGCAAATGTGAATTTCGACTTTATTTGCAAAATCTCTCTGGAATTTGTAAATATGGGCATAACTTTTGCATACTAACTCGGATGAAAAAGTTTTTTATATGAATTGAAAAACATAGGAATTGGGAAGTTTCCTATGGTACTACTATTCATGAATTTGGTTCAAAGGAATGGAGCAAAGGAAAACTGTAGGATTTGTTCCTTTAGTGTCTCCTTGAAAGAAAAAACGTAGGATTTTTAATTTTCACTTGTCCTCCTTTTCAAATTCCTATTCATGAAGCACAAGACTAAGAGATAGTAGGATAATAGCATTATAACCGTACATTTTCTTGTGGTTTGACTTAATCTCACCATGCTTCTTTGCATCCTGTGATCTTCCAATTGTTGTGAATCAAACACCCAGATTTGCAGAAACCCTGTGTTTTTAAATTCTCCATTTTGCACGTGCATTCCTATCCTATTCCTGTCTATTTCCTATCCCTGCATTGTTGGAATCCTCCAATTCAAACGAGCCCTTACAGAATTACTTCTCTTACAGATAGTAGTCAAAGAAAACCTTGCGTGGTTTGTCCCGCTCCTGCTGCGCCGTCGTCCACCCCACCTTAGCTACTCCAATGATAGAAGGGTCCAGCACAGTAGGGATCCGGTCTCCAGACTGTCTTTCGCCGCCTCAGATCTTCTTCCCCGTCGCCGGCAGCCATGAAAACTGCATTACCATCATCAACCGAGCAGATGACCTCGAGGACTACACGGGTCCGCAAGAGAGGTCGCACTCTTTCGTGTCTTCTTACATTATGCATCACTTAATATTACATGCTACTTTATCATCATGTTCATCGATTAGACTCTGAGTCAGCTCCAAACTAATGGTCAAACTTGAGTTTTTAAATGGTTGTGGGGTACATATCGGGGCGGCAATCAATAGTATCTACTATCTGGTTAATCTTCGGTGTCTACTATGAGTTTCATATTGGGTGGGAAACAAACAGTAAAGAAGCCATTATCTGTATTTTTAACTGAAGCCATTATCTGCCTGCTATTATTGGTTTTGGGTCTATCCACAGCTTGCTACCATCAATCTGGATTTGTGCACGCACTCCTTACATAATCTCACTATGTTTTATTCCTATGCATGACAGTTATTGTAAACAATGGAACTAAACATGTAGAGCAAAAGAGACGAGCCTTGCATGGCACAAAATTTCATGCAGACGTCGCTCCATGGTAGGCGCAAAGGCAGCCCCCCCTCCACACATTTCGGATTGTAATCGAGAGGAAGATATCTGTTCTGAGGGGGATTCAGAAGGAGAAGACAACTCCTATTTACCCCCTGAGGTCTTCGCTCTAACTTGGCATGCTAATGTTGGTTATATCATGCATATGGTGCCTTGCATTGCTTACTTTATACATCAAATATGTCATCTGCTTAGTATAGACATCCTTTGTGTGAATGCCATATGTTTACTTTATTCATAGTTTATGTGAATTATGCAACGCCATCTTGTTTAGCCAGGCATCATATATGTGAATTTTGCAATGCCATCCTGCTTAGCCAGTCATCTTATATGTAAATTATATCAGGCCATCCTTTTTTTCGTTACATATTACATTTGTCAACAATGTTAGTACATTCAACTGCTCTTCATGTGCATCAGCCATTTGACACAGTGATGGCAAATTCTGGAGTGAAAACAAGGTCTTCAGAACAGACTATGCTATCTGACGAAGCGCATATCTCGCTGGTTACGGATAGCTCCTCAGAGGAGGATTCAGAGACAGATGACCAGTCCTATTCCCCCCCCCCCGAGGTGTATGCTCTAACTTGGGAGGGTTATGTTGCTCATATTGTGCATGTTGTGTCTCGCATTGCTATGTCATTTGATTAGTTTAGACATGCTTTGTGTGAATGCCACCTATTCAGTGTCTAATTACCATATATGTGAATTATGCATTGCCATCTTGTTGCAAGACATTATATATGTGAATTATACAATGCTATCTTGTTGCAAAGGCATTATATATGTGAATTATGCAATGCCATGTTGTTTAGCCAATCATCATGTATGTGAATTATATCATGCTATCATTTTTTTGTATTACGTGTTCCATTTGTCGACAACGTTTGTATATTCAACTACTCTTCCTGTGCATCAGCCATTTGAAGCGGTGATGGAAGTATCTGGAGTGAAAACAAGGTATTCAGTGCAGATAATGCTACCTGCTAAAGCAGACATCTTGCTGGTTACAGAGAGCTCCTCAGAGGAGGATTCAGAGACTGATAAGCAGTCCTATTTCCCCCCTGAGGTCTATGCTCGAACATGGCAGGGTTATATTACCCATGTCATGCATGTTGTCTTGCATTGCTTAGTTTTTACATCATATATCGATTGTCATTTGCTTACTTGCTTACTATATAAATCATATATTTGATTTATATCATGCCATCATGTTTACATAGTACATACACATCATCTATCTGAATTATGGCATGGCAACCCATTTAATTAAGACATCATATAGTTATATCATCTCATCCTGTTTAGTGTTTACAGTCATCATATTTTGAATTATGGCATTCTATCCATGAATGTATGTGAATTATGGCATGCCAACCTATTTAAGAAACACATTATATAGTTATATCATGTCATCCTGTTTACATAGTTATCATATTTTGAACTATGTCTTTCCATCTTTTTTACTTAGCCATCATAATGTGAAATTGTGTCATGCTATCCTGTTTAGTTAGCCATCATATATGTTAAATCGTGGCATGCTATCCTGTTTGGTTAGACAACATAAATATGAATTATTTCATGCCCTCTTTTACTCCCCACTATCCATTGCACCTGTCTATCATACAATGTCTATACTTTCAATTACTTTTCCTGTTTATCAGCCATTTGAATTGGATTGAGTGATGGCAGTATCTAAGGGAGTAACAACACGGTCTTTAGAAAAGATAGTGCCACCAGTTGATGCATATAGAACCACGGTTGTACTTGCCCAAGGACCAGATCCACCACACATAACCCAGACTCTCGCAGCTTGTACCCCTACCCAGTTGGACAGAGAACCAGCTACACCCCTTCTAACCCCAACCCCAGTAGATAGTAACCCAGTTCCAGTTGACACTGCACCGTCTCCACCACAGAGCACCCAAACACGAGTAGTTAGTAAGGGAACTACAATGCCCAAAGAACGAGGACCACCACTCCGAATCCCAACTCTACGCTTAAATGAGAAGAAGATTTGTTCTCTGGTCAGGTTCTGTAGCTATGGTTCATACTCCTTTGCTCTTGCATTACTGCATTTACTCATACCAACTATTTTCAAATTTGAAGGATGGAATTGAAACTCCAATGGCGCAACGGGTATGTTTCAAACCTGTTTCTTTAATTGGTTTGCTGTTGTAACCTGCTCTATCACTAGTAGAAAACAGGGCTTTCGTCCAGGCCAGTTTAGCCCATTAGTCCCGGTTCAATCCAGAACCGGGACTAATGTGAGCATTTATCCCGGTTCGTGCGGCTAAGGCATTAGTCCTGGTTCACCTGTGCCCTTTAGTCCCGGTTCGTGCCTCAAACCGGGACTAAAGGGTGCGATGCCCATTAGTCCCGGTTCATGCCTCAAACCGGGACTAAAGAGTAGACCTTTAGTCCCGGTTTGAGCCACGAATCGGGACTAATGGGGTTGAGACCTTTAGTCCCGGTTCATCCCACGAACCGGTACTAAAGGTCCCATTTTCAAACTCTACCCCCCCCAGTGGATCGCCTTTTCAATTTTAAAAAAAATAAAAGAAAATGATGGAAATGTCAAAAAAATAAAATAAAATAAGTTTCCCATGTGATATGTGGTCTAGTTGTTGGGAAAATTTGCAAATGTGAATTTCGACTTTATTTGCAAAATCTCTCTGGAATTTGTAAATATGGGCATAAATTTTGCATACTAACTCGGATGAAAAAGTTTTTTATATGAATTGAAAAACATAGGAATTGGGAAGTTTCCTATGGTACTACTATTCATGAATTTGGTTCAAAGGAATGGAGCAAAGGAAAACTGTAGGATTTGTTCCTTTAGTGTCTCCTTGAAAGAAAAAACGTAGGATTTTTAATTTTCACTTGTCCTCCTTTTAAAATTCCTATTCATGAAGCACAAGACTAAGAGATAGTAGCATAATAGCATTATAACCGTACATTTTCTTGTGGTTTGACTTAATCTCACCATGCTTCTTTGCATCCTGTGATCTTCCAATTGTTGTGAATCAAACACCCAGATTGGCAGAAATCCTGTGTTTTTAAATTCTCCATTTTGCATGTGCATTCCTATCATATTCCTGTCTATTTCCTATCCCTGCATTGTTGGAATCCTCCAATTCAAATGAGCCCTTACAGAATTACTTCTCTTACAGATAGTAGTCAAAGAAAACCTTGCGTGGTTTGTCCCGCTCCTGCTGCGCCGTCGTCCACCCCACCTCAGCTACTCCAATGACAGAAGGGTCCAGCACAGTAGGGATCCGGTCTCCAGACTGTCTTTCGCCGCCTCAGATTTTCTTCCCCGCCGCCGGCAGCCATGAAAACTGCATTACCATCATCAACCGAGCAGATGACCTCAAGGACTACATGGGTCCTCAAGAGAGGTCGCACTCTTTCGTGTCTTCTTACATTATGCATCACTTAATATTACATGCTACTTTATCATCATGTTCATCGATTAGACTCTGAGTCAGCTCCAAACTAATGGTCAAACTTGAGTTTTTAAATGGTTATGGGGTACATATCGGGGCGGCAATCAATAGTATCTACTATCTGGTTAATCTTCGGTGTCTACTATGAGTTTCATATTGGGTGGGAAACAAACAGTAAAGAAGCCATTATCTTTATTTTTAACTGAAGCCATTATCTGCCTGCTATTATTGGCTTTGGGTCTATCCACAGGTTGCTACCATCAATCTGGATTTCTGCACGCACTCCTTACATAATCTCACTATGTTTTATTCCTATGCATGACAGTTATTGTAAACAATGGAACTAAACATGTAGAGCAAAAGAGACGAGCCTTGCATGGCATAAAATTTCATGCAGATGTCGCTCCATGGTAGGCGCAAAGGCAGCCCCCCCCTCCACACATTTCGGATTGTAATCAAGAGGAAGATATCTGTTCTGAGGGGGATTCAGAAGGAGAAGACAACTCCTATTTAGCCCCTGAGGTCTTCGCTCTAACTTGGCATGCTAATGTTGGTTATATCATGCATATGGTGCCTTGCATTGCTTACTTTATACATCAAATATGTCATCTGCTTAGTTTAGACATCCTTTGTGTGAATGTCATATGTTTACTTTATTCATAGTTTATGTGAATTATGCAACGCCATCTTGTTTAGCCAGGCATCATATATGTGAATTTTGCAATGCCATCCTGCTTAGCCAGTCATCTTATATGTAAATTATATCAGGCCATCCTTTTTTTCGTTACATATTACATTTGTCAACAATGTTAGTACATTCAACTGCTCTTCATGTGCATCAGCCATTTGACACGGTGCTGGCAAATTCTGGAGTGAAAACAAGGTCTTCAGAACAGACTATGCTATCTGACGAAGCGCATATCTCGCTGGTTACGGATAGCTCCTCAGAGGAGGATTCAGAGACAGATGACCAGTCCTATTCCCCCCCCCCCGAGGTGTATGCTCTAACTTGGCAGGGTTATGTTGTGTCTCGCATTGCTATGTCATTTGATTAATTTAGACATGCTTTGTGTGAATTCCACCTGTTCAGTGTCTAATTACCATATATGTGAATTATGCATTGCCATCTTGTTGCAAGACATTATATATGTGAATTATACAATGCTATCTTGTTGCAAAGGCATTATATATGTGAATTATGCAATGCCATGTTGTTTAGCCAATCATCATGTATGTGAATTATATCATGCTATCATTTTTTTGTATTACGTGTTCCATTTGTCGACAACGTTTGTATATTCAACTACTCTTCCTGTGCATCAGCCATTTGAAGCGGTGATGGAAGTATCTGGAGTGAAAACAAGGTATTCAGTGCAGATAATGCTACCTGCTAAAGCAGACATCTTGCTGGTTACAGAGAGCTCCTCAGAGGAGGATTCAGAGACTGATAAGCAGTCCTATTTCCCCCCTGAGGTCTATGCTCGAACATGGCAGGGTTATATTACCCATGTCATGCATGTTGTCTTGCATTGCTTAGTTTTTACATCATATATTGATTGCCATTTGCTTACTTTCTTACTATATAAATCATATATTTGATTTATATCATGCCATCATGTTTACATAGTACATACACATCATCTATCTGAATTATGGCATGGCAACCCATTTAATTAAGACATCATATAGTTATATCATCTCATCCTGTTTAGTGTTTACAGTCATCATATTTTGAATTATGGCATTCTATCCATGAATGTATGTGAATTATGGCATGCCAACCTATTTAAGAAACACATTATATAGTTATATCATGTCATCCTGTTTACATAGTTATCATATTTTGAACTATGTCTTTCCATCTTTTTTACTTAGCCATCATAATGTGAAATTGTGTCATGTTATCCTGTTTAGTTAGCCATCATATATGTTAAATTGTGGCATGCTATCCTGTTTGGTTAGACAACATAAATATGAATTATTTCATGCCCTCTTTTACTCCCCACTATCCATTGCACCTGTCTATCATACAATGTCTATACTTTCAATTACTTTTCTTGTTTATCAGCCATTTGAATTGGATTGAGTGATGGCAGTATCTAAGGGAGTAACAACACGGTCTTTAGAAAAGATAGTGCCACCAGTTGATGCATATAGAACCATGGTTGTACTTGCCCAAGGACCAGATCCACCACACATAACCCAGACTCTCGCAGCTTGTACCCCTACCCAGTTGGACAGAGAACCAGCTACACCCCTTCTAACCCCAACCCCGACAGATAGTAACCCAGTTCCAGTTGACACTGCACCGTCTCCACCACAGAGCACCCAAACATGAGTAGTTAGTAAGGGAACTACAGTGCCCAAAGAACGAGGATCACCACTCCAAATCCCAACTCTACGCTTAAAGGAGAAGAAGATTTGTTCTCAGGTCAGGTTCTGTAGCTATGGTTCATACTCCTTTGCTCTCGCATTACTGCATTTACTCATACCAACTATTTTCAAATTTGAAGGATGGAATTGAAACTCCAATGGCGCAACGGGTATGTTTCAAACCTGTTTCTTTAACTGGTTTGCTGTTGTAACCTGCTCTATCACTAGTAGAAAACAGGGCTTTCGTCCAGGCCAGTTTAGCCCATTAGTCCCGGTTCAATCCAGAACCGGGACTAATGTGAGCATTTATCCCGGTTCGTGCGGCTAAGGCTTTAGTCCCGGTTCACCTGTGCCCTTTAGTCCCGGTTCGTGCCTCAAACCGGGACTAAAGGGTGCGATGCCCATTAGTCCCGGTTCATCCCTCAAACCGGGACTAAAGAGTAGACCTTTAGTCCCGGTTTGAGCCACGAACCGGGACTAATGGGGTTGAGACCTTTAGTCCCGGTTCATGCCACGAACCGGTACTAAAGGTCCCATTTTCAAACTCTACCCCCCAAGTGGATCGCCTTTTCAATTTTTTTTTTAAAAAAGAAAATGATGGAAATGTAAAAAAAATAAAATAAAATAAGTTTCCCATGTGATATGTGGTCTAGTTGTTGGGAAAATTTGCAAATGTGAATTTCGACTTTATTTGCAAAATCTCTCTGGAATTTGTAAATATGGGCATAACTTTTGCATACTAACTCGGATGAAAAAGTTTTTTATATGAATTGAAAAACATAGGAATTGGGAAGTTTCCTATGGTACTACTATTCATGAATTTGGTTCAAAGGAATGGAGCAAAGGAAAACTGTAGGATTTGTTCCTTTAGTGTCTCCTTGAAAGAAAAAACGTAGGATTTTTAATTTTCACTTGTCCTCCTTTTCAAATTCCTATTCATGAAGCACAAGACTAAGAGATAGTAGCATAATAGCATTATAACCGTACATTTTCTTGTGGTTTGACTTAATCTCACCATGCTTCTTTGCATCCTGTGATCTTCCAATTGTTGTGAATCAAACACCCAGATTGGCAGAAATCATGTGTTTTTAAATTCTCCATTTTGCACGTGCATTCCTATCCTATTCCTGTCTATTTCCTATCCCTGCATTGTTGGAATCCTCCAATTCAAATGAGCCCTTACAGAATTACTTCTCTTACAGATAGTAGTCAAAGAAAACCTCGCGTGGTTTGTCCCGCTCCTGCTGCGCCGTCGTCCACCCCACCTTAGCTACTCCAATGATAGAAGGGTCCAGCACAGTAGGGATCCGGTCTCCAGACTGTCTTTTGCCGCCTCAGATCTTCTTCCCCGCCGCCGGCAGCCATGAAAACTGCATTACCATCATCAACCGAGCAGATGACCTCGAGGACTACACGGGTCCGCAAGAGAGGTCGCACTCTTTCGTGTCTTCTTACATTATGCATCACTTAATATTACATGCTACTTTATCATCATGTTCATCGATTAGACTCTAAGTCAGCTCCAAACTAATGGTCAAACTTGAGTTTTTAAATGGTTGTGCGGTACATATCGGGGCGGCAATCAATAGTATCTACTATCTGGTTAATCTTCGGTGTCTACTATGAGTTTCATATTGGGTGGGAAACAAACAGTAAAGAAGCCATTATCTGTATTTTTAACTGAAGCCATTATTTGCCTGCTATTATTGGTTTTGGGTCTATCCACAGGTTGCAACCATCAATCTGGATTTCTGCACGCACTCCTTACATAATCTCACTATGTTTTATTCCTATGCATGACAGTTATTGTAAACAATGGAACTAAACATGTAGAGCAAAAGAGACGAGCCTTGCATGGCATAAAATTTCATTGCAGACGTCGCTCCATGGTAGGCGCAAAGGCAGCCCCCCCCCCCTCCACACATTTCGGATTGTAAGCGAGAGGAAGATATCTGTTCTGAGGGGGATTCAGAAGGAGAAGAGAACTCCTATTTACCCCATGAGGTCTTCGCTCTAACTTGGCATGCTAATGTTGGTTATATCATGCATATGGTGCCTTGCATTGCTTACTTTATACATCAAATATGTCATCTGCTTAGTTTAGACATCCTTTGTGTGAATGCCATATGTTTACTTTATTCATAGTTTATGTGAATTATGCAACACCATCTTGTTTAGCCAGGCATCATATATGTGAATTTTGCAATGCCATCCTGCTTAGCCAGTCATCTTATATGTAAATTATATCAGACCATCCTTTTTTTCGTTACATATTACATTTGTCAACAATGTTAGTACATTCAACTGCTCTTCATGTGCATCAGCCATTTGACACGGTGATGGCAAATTCTGGAGTGAAAACAAGGTCTTCAGAACAGACTATGCTATCTGACGAAGC
Organism: Triticum dicoccoides; assembly: GCF_002162155.2. Taxonomy (NCBI): domain Eukaryota; kingdom Viridiplantae; phylum Streptophyta; class Magnoliopsida; order Poales; family Poaceae; genus Triticum; species Triticum dicoccoides. The sequence goes on from NC_041389.1 coordinate 51,202,095, forward strand.
GCATATCTCGCTGGTTACGGATAGCTCCTCAGAGGAGGATTCAGAGACAGATGACCAGTCCTATTCCCCCCACCCCCCGAGGTGTATGCTCTAACTTGGCAGGGTTATGTTGCTCATATCACTACTGGAAACTGGGAATTTGCCATTAGCCAGCTCTTTGCCATCTGCCAGCTGATGGCAAAGAACATCTTTGCCATCTGCTTATACAAAACAGATGGCAAAGAACTGAAAGATGGCAAAGAACATGGTTGCCATCAGCCAATTCTTTGCCATCGGCCAGCTGATGGCAAATAATCTTTGCCATCTGCCAGCAGATGGCAAAGAGGTGGGTAGGGTCCAGTGCTGCAACGGCCTGTCAACCCACCTCTTTGCCATCTGCCAGCAGATGGCAAAGAATCTTTTCCATCTGTTGGCAGATGGCAAAGAAGTGGGTGGAGCCCAATGGGTAACGGCGTTATAACGGCCAGTAGCCCCACCTCTTTGCCATCTGCCATCGGATGGCAAAGGCCCATATCTTTGCCATCAGCCAGCGGCTGGCAGATGGCAAAGAGGTCGACCCCTCTCTCCCAGCCCGGCCCCTCCCCTCTCTCTCTCTTCCAGCCCGGCCCCACCCCCTCCCTCTCTCTCTCCCAACCTCACCCACCCACCAGCCAACACAGCCCCG
>NC_041389.1:51203277-51216167 GCF_002162155.2 Triticum dicoccoides
TGCCCCGAGATGCCATGCCAAAAATTTGGTCGTTGACCCAGCTTTGGTGCTCATTTGGTTGTTGGCCAAAAAATTGGTGCGCCCACAGCTCCATATCAGGCTTAGGGGCTGTTTGGATTACTACCAAAGGTAACCATACCAAAAAATTGGTTGGCCCATGTGATTTGGCTGTTGTTTGGATCGCTGCCAAAATATAACTGATTTTTGAAGCTAAGAGAGATGCTCGGTTTGATTTTTGAAGGGATGCAGTACAGCTGTAGGATAGAACTGATTATATTAGTTCTAACAGGCGCTCCTCGCTAAAACTTGAACACGTGGGCTTGGGCGATAAAAAACTGCATGCAACGTATCTTTAAAAAAATTACCTGTAGTAGGGTGCTGTGGAAAGATTAAGGGGCTGTTTGGATTTCAGCCAACAGCCGCCATGCCAAAACATTGGACGTTGACCAGGTGATGGGTACTCGTTTGAATGATGACCAAATATTTGGCACGCCCAGGCTGCACGGGCATCTCCAGTTCATTTTGTTGCCAACTCTTGGCCAGGGCATGGGCGGCTCGATGCTTCGCCAAATTTTTGGCTCGCCCACAATTTGGTAGGGCTGGCCAAGGCAGCATCCAAACAGCCCCTAAACACCCCAAGGGCTGGCATGTCATTCTTTCAGCGTCTTCCTTTTTCTTATTGACCGCATCTAATTTTTCATGCTATATACCTTCTAAATTGTGGGAGTATAAATTAGATGCAACTAATAAGTTTAACAAAAGTAGATGTAACCAAATATTTTCTCATTATGCCAGCTGGTCACAAACCAAACAAAGGTTCTTTTTGCCAAAACATTGGTGGGTGTTTATTGGCCACAATCCAAACATCAACAACTTGCCAAATTTTTGGTCATGCCCTTGCATTGGTCATGCCAAAATTTTGATGGGGCTAGTTGGGGCACAAACCAAACAGCCCCTTAGTTCAATTCGTAGCCAAATTTTTGGCAGGGCATGGGCGGCCAAATCCCACGCCAATTATTTGGCAAGCCCAGGATTGGCAAGGCCGACGCGGGCGCAAACCAAACAGCCCCTAAGGGGCTGTTTGGATTGAGCCCAATCTTGCCCTACCAAATAGTTGGCAGCACTCATTTTTAGATCAGACCATGATATAAATAAGAGAAAAAACTACTAAGAACTTACATTGAGTCTTTGCTTTTCTGACTCAGAAAGTGTGAATGTGAAAGTGGTTCTGTCAAGGCCATTGCCACTATTGGCCATGGCACGACGCACCCAGCCCCACTTCTCCTTGCATTGACGATAGTGTCGATCCACTTGGGTCTGAGTGACACCAAGCGAAAACTTGCCATTTAGAGCATCAGCACATTGCAAGTGGTGTTGTTTCTTGAACTTGAAAGTTGCAGGTTTGTCCTTACGAAGGTCGATATACCATTCAAGCATAAACCTTGTCGCCTCGTTAGTCCAGGTTATGTACTTATCACGAGGATTGGAGTCCTCCTCGGTCTTCAGAGTGAGCTTATGCTTCCCCAAAATATGTGTAGAATCTGTCCGGGCTGCTAGTGATTTTTGTGTGTGTGTCCGTTGATCTAATGTAAATGAGATCACGAGCATGTACGGGTTGCACAGGGAAAAAACTACCAAAACTATGGTTTTTCTCAATTTTACCAAAACTACCTAGGTGTTTGGCTGGTGTTTCGCCGGGGTGGTTTTTCGGGTCATATATTTGTGAATTATGAGTTAGGTCATATATTTTCCAATTTTGTTATGAAAAACATCATATATATTTGCGTTGATCGGGTGGATTTAAATGTGCAGTTGTTTCATCGCTGTGAGGGTCTGGTGTTCAACAACCTCCCCGTGCGTTCGACGAGCTCCGCCCCTGCGTTCGTGGGTGAGCACAAATGACATCTCCTCCTCTCCCCCTTCATTTGCTCTGTTCCGGTCTTCGTGCCGATGAAACTTGCTAGCTATACGTGTATTCAATCATCAGTATGCGTGACCACTATGCGTCTCCCGTTCGAAAGGGTTACATCTATAAATATGCATTCATTTGCATATTTATAACCGTAATTCTTTCGAATTGTCCAATGTTATCCATGGACAGCCCGAGTATGTGTAGATTGGGTTTGTTTTCCCATATGCTCTGCTCCGGATCTGATGCAAAATTTCGTCAGTGCCTCTCTGTTGTTCTCCGGGTACACATCCTCTCTGCTTATTGCCGAGACGTGTATCAGGAGAACAGCGGGGAGGTGCTGCCGAAATTTTGTGTCGGATCCGGAGCAGAGCATGGGAAAACGAACCCAATCTACACATACTCGGGTGGGATTAGGACCTATCTTTACCTATTAGCGTCTAGGTTGCATGGACATAATAAAACTGAGAAACTTTATTAACTGATGAATATGGTTTGCTGAGTTATGTGTGTATTTCTTGTGTGTCCAGTAGCTAGGCAAGATGAGTGATCGTGCGTGGATGTACACCGGTCACCCTAGTCAGAAAGACATGACCCCTGAATGGATGACAAAAACCAAGGGGTTTATCAGAGCCGCATTTGCAAATGGACAGAAAACAACCTGGTGCCCCTGTTTTGAGTGCGACAACGATCGTAAGATGTCAGAGTTTGAAATGATCAAACACCTGCAGAAGTGGGGTTTTACGCCCGGTTATACGATGTGGACATTTCATGGTGAGTCTGCCCAACGTTCCAGAGCTGAGGAGGGCCGTCGTCGCACCGACGAGCATGGTACCGGGATGGAAGACATGGTGCAAGACTTTGATGATGCTCGGGATTCGAACGATGAGATGGAGGAATCTGCAAAGTCCTTCAATGATATGTTGGAGTCTTCGAAGCGTCCTCTCCATGAGCACACCGAGCTTTGTCAGCTGGATGCCATCGCACAAGTAATGGCTCTGAAGGCTCAATTCAACTTGGGCAGAGAATGCTATGACGCGATAGTGACACTATTTGGACGCTTTCTACCCAAAGGCCATATAATGCCTGCAAACCTGTACCAGTTGGACAAAATCCTCCGTGTACTTAAGATGCCCTATGAGAAGATAGATGCCTGTGAGAATGGATGTGCCTTATTTAGGCTCCAGTATGCGGACTTGAACTATTGTCCCATTTACAAGTCTTCCAGGTATGTTGAGGTAGACAACGGTATGGGTGAGAAGAGTCAGACCAAAATCCCCATTAACGTTCTTCGGTATATGCCAATCATACCAAGACTTCAACGTCTATTCATGGTCGAAGAGACGGCCAGACAGATGACATGGCACAAATTGGGCAAAAGAACCGAACGGGATGCAGATGGGAATCTGATGATGGTACACACATTGGATGGTGCTGCATGGAAACACTTCGATGCATTGCATGATGAAAAAGCGGCAGATCCAAGGAATCCTCGAGTAGCCGTCAGCACAGATGGGTTCAATGTGTTTGGTATGATGGCAGCCCAATACAGTTGTTGGCCTGTATTTGTCATTCCACTCAATCTCCCCCCCGGACAGATTATGCAAAGAAAGAACATTTTCCTGACGTTGATAATTCCGGGGCCCAACTATCCGGGGAAGAATATGAATGTGTACATGCAGCCGCTTAAGGATGAACTGCAAGAAGCTTGGGATAATGGGATCAAGACATACGAAGCCGCTACAAAAAAAACTTCCTAATGCGTGTGTGGTACATGTACTCGATGCATGACTTGCTGACGTATGCGCTATTCGTTGGCTGGTGTGTGCATGGAAGGTTCCCGTGCCCCACATGCAAGGCAGCTCTTGAGTTTCGTCGGCTGCAGGCGGGTGGCAAGTTTTCTTGCTTCGACATGCATAGACAGTTCCTGGATCCTCACCATAAGTTCAGAAAAGACAAGAAGAACTTCATCAAAGGTAGAGATGTCAAAAACTCTGCACCACCTACATTGACAGGCCAACAGACCCTGGATCAGTTAAACGCTCTCGAGCCGGATCCAAAGTGTCCAGGGTATTTCAAGGGGTATAATACGGAACACGCCTGGACCCACAAGATATGTTTGTGGGATCTGCCGTACTTCAAAGACCTCCTTTGCCCACACAACATCGACGTGATGCACACTGAAAAGAATGTCGGCGAGGCCCTCTTTGGTACATTGTTCGGCATAGAGGGGAAAACGAAGGATAATCCTAAGGCCAGAGTCGATCAGGAGGCTCTATGTGATAGACCGCTACAAAACATGAAACAACCAAAAGGAAAGAAGAACTGGGCGAAGCCAAAGGCATGGTTCAATCTTGGAAGGCCGGTTATGAGGGAAATACTCCTGTGGGTGAAAAAGGAGTTGATGTTCCCCGATGGGTATGCATCGAATCTAAAGAGGGGAGCGAGCCTTGAAAAATTGAAAATATTTGGTCTCAAGAGTCATGATTGGCACATATGGCTTGAGCGGGTAATGCCGGTGATGTTGCGTGGCTTTATCCCTGAGGATGAATGGCTAGTACTGGCAGAGCTGAGCTATTTCTTCCGTGTTCTATGTGCGAAAGAATTATCACCTGGCTTGCTAGAAGAAATGGAAGAGTTGGCGCCCGAGTTAATCTGCAATTTGGAGAAGATCTTTCCACCTGGCTTCTTTAATCCAATGCAGCATTTGATTTTGCATCTCCCTACCGAGGCACGATTGGGGGGGGGGGCGTGCAGAATCGTTGGTGCTACGCAACTGAGAGGATGTAGAAGACGCTTCGAGCAAAATGTAAACATAAATGTCGAATTGAAGCATCGATGGCCGAGGCATTCATTACTGAGGAGGCGGCAAACTTCGTGACAGCACACTACAAAGCCAAAAATCGTCATTTGCATAATCCGAAGCCTCGGTGCAATGTTGGCGACCCTAAAAAGGGTGGATCCAACCTCAGCCTATTCAAAGGGAAGCTCGCACCAGCCGGTGCTTATACTCCCTTATTGTTGGATAACGACGAATGGCGGACCATTACGTTGTATATCTTGAACAATCTAACAGAAGTGCGGCCGTACATCGAGTAAGTTCTCGGTACATTGTTTCGCAACCTCTACTTCATTTGAACTGCTCTTATTCCTGGATATTTGATACAGTCGATACGTCACCAAATTCTCGTATGGAGTGGTTATCCAAAAGGATTCCATCGAAGAGTATGAGCTTCTGGCAATGCATGGAGGCGGCTATCCTCGTTTCATCTCTTGGTTCAAACAAACGGTAATTTCCATTAGACCATTTCATTTCTTCTTCTAATTTCTGGCTAATGCAACAATCCTTTCGTATTAAACTTGTAGGCTAGTTCAGAGTCTATGGACGCCGAATTGAGACAAGTCGCTAATGGTTTTGACTATAAGGTCCATTCATTTGACAAATACGACATCAACGGGTATCGCTTTCGTACCTATGGCAAAGAGCTATCTATGGCCGACTGAAATTCTAGAAATTGTTGTGTCTCTGCTATCGGTGAAGGAGATACCGAGTATTATGGAAGAGTTGAAGCAATTTATGGACTTCTATTCTATGGTGCAAACCCACCGAACGTCGTAGTCTTCAAATGTCATTGGTTCCAGCCGAAAGAGACTAGAAGGACTCATGAACATCTAGGGCTAGTCGAAATCAAACAAAGCACCCATTTGGATGTTCCTGATGTCTATATTACGGCTCAACAGGCAACCCAAGTTTTCTATCTACCGTGGGCCTGCCAAAGTGATCCAAATCTCGAAGGTTGGGATGTCGTTTATGAAGTGCCACCACGTGTTAGACCACCTCCCCCCAATGAAGAGGATTATGAACCTCACGTTAATCCAGACACATATGAAGGAGAATTGTTCCAAGAAACACGTCTTTCCAAAAAACGTTTCAAGAACCGCTCACCTCATAACATTCACGTAGACAGCGGCAGTGAATCCGAGCCTGAGCAGGAACAAGAAGAGCCGGAACAAGAAGAGGTTACTGCTGCGGATGACCTGTCAATGCTTGACCGATTACATGCAGGAGGCCTTCCAGATGTTGATGATGATGATGAGCATGTCATTACTGATAGTGATGAGGATGATGCATTTATTGACCCCGAAGCATATACAGACGATGATGATGCATTTATTAATGATGACGATGAAGATTAATATTATAGTTCATGTCAGGTATTCCATTATTATTATATACATATATATTATTAATTAGTTCAAGTTTTAACCTAGCTAGCTCTAAAATGAGCTATACTTAGCATTTATTCCTCCAAAATGAATTTGTATGCTTAGCTAGCTCAAAAATGACATAACAACCTTAATTAGCTCAAAAATGACTTTAACCTAGGATAGCTCTAAAATGAGCTATAATTAGCATTTATTCCTCTAAAATGAATTTATATACATATTATTATTCATGTCAGGTATTCATTTTTTTATGTTGTACTAATTTCGTTTACTCTTTGTCATTCCAGGTGTTGACAGATGGTGGGCGCGGGTCGAGAGCGCTCCGGGGCTCCTACCTCGGCGCGTGGTGGGAGGGGTAGTTCCATTCCCCCCCATAGCCTCCGGAGAGCGCTAGATCTCAGTTTGCAGAGTCCAGCAACGGTCGCTTCTTCTTTGGCCGGGAGAGGTCGAGGGGGTAAGAAGGAGAAGGCTGCTAGAGGTGGACGTGGCGTCGGGAGAGGTAGGAAGGCTGCTACGCCTTCCTCGCCACCACCCCCAGCTGAGTCACCCGACCACAGGGCTGCTCCGTCTGAGATCGAGCCATCTGAGGTGGACCCATCTATGGCAGACGCGCCTACGGCCGACGAGCCTCGGGCCGACGACGAGCCTCGGGCCGCCGGGCCTCGGGCTGCCGAGTCTTCGCCCCACGAGACTCCGGAGCTCAGACGGGGTCACGCTGAGTCGGAGCCTCGGGCTGCCGAGTCTTCGCCCCACGAGACTCCGGAGCTCAGCCGGGGTCACGCTGAGTCGGAGTCGAGTGCACATGGTTGTGTTCAGGGTGGAGACAATAGTCCTGATAGCTATAGCGAGGGTGAGTGGGTTGAGGGGCGCAAAGTCTACCAGCGTGGTCGTACAAAGCTCCCGCCCACCCCGGCGACCCCCGACCAGAGGTGGTTGATTGCACCTAACGAGGAGAAGTAAGTGCATTTACTCTTTTTTTAACCTTTTGCCTTGACCTTTCTTCGAATATCTAATGCGTTGGCCTTGTCATACTGAAGTTCTTGGACACATGAAGATGGTGTCCGCAGGCCCAACACTGTCCTTGGTGTGATTTGTCGCCAGTGCTTCCCGGGGTGGGTCACGTTGCCCGGTGAGGGCCGGGTTCCAGAGCTAGGAATGACCTGGGAGCACTACTTGGCTGCCCCGGCCCCGCCGGAGCATAGGGTTGGCGATGTCGAGTGCGACACGGTGTCCGACATTGTGATCGCCACGTTTTGGGTAATTTCTCCTTTGCCATTTACGTTGTGTTTTCTTCTTTGATTGCATACCTTCTACATGTGTTTTCTTGTTTGATTGCAGACCTTCTAATCCGTGTTTTCTTGTTTGATTGCAGACCTTCTACAGGTGTGCTGAGGGACAGGAGGAGGCGGCGGCTCGGGTTATCGACGCCGAGTGCAGGCGCCTACTTGGAAACTTTCGGCACGAGGCTCGGACGCAGGCTGTTCGAGACTACTTAGCACAGACTGGTATTAGGAGGAGAAAAGAGAAGTGTCGGGACAAGTATCTGAGTAAGGAGAAGTACATGAAGGTAATTACCTATTCTTAAGGCCTTGTACTTAGTTTCCTTGATTTGATTCGTAGGCGTAGCGCTCAAATTTCTCTTGCTTAACTTAGGTGCCTCCGAGATGGTGTGCGGACAAGATGGACTGCTGGGAGGTGTTGGTGGATGAGTGGTGCTCTCCCCAATGGTGCGTCACCCACAACATAGCAAAGGAGAAGCGTTTCAAAATGAAAGGTGTGCCACACCATCTAGGCAGCGTCGACCTACATGGGTACGGGAAAAACTGGGTATGTGTGGTTTGCTTCATGATTCATGCAAATTCATTCTTTGTGCTAGCTTGAGTCCTTAACTAATACTCTGTTCCTCTCTTTTAGTCAAAACACAACAAGGCTCCGGTGCCAGAGCTGTTCGACCTCTATGGCATGTCCAATATTGCACCGTACAAGAAGGCCAAGGCATTCTCTGAGTCTGACCTCGAAAATGCAAATAACTTCAGCAACGAGGCCTCCCACCACAAGATGGTGCAGTACGTTAAGCAGGGGAAGGCGAGGAAAGGGCCGGACTTTAACCCGAGCCGGCCTCTTGATCCAGAGCTGGTGATGATATCTGGTGGCGGGAGGTCCCATGGCTCGTTAGCCATTGGTAATGGACTGATACGTTGTAGTAGCACTCTCCCGCAGATCAAGAAGCGCCAGACCAGCTCTGATCCTGAGATACCGCGTCATTTACGACCAGTGGAAATCGAATTCCAGGTTTGTTAATTATACGGACTCAGTAGCCTTTCCTCCATTACATTGTGTTTGCGGTCGTCGATGATTACAATGCTAACGAGTGGTGTTGCAGGCTGCTATTGTGGCAGAGAGAGTGAAGACCCAGGCTGCTTTTGAGGAGAGGGACCGGAAGTTGGCGGAGAGGGACCGGCAGGCGGCGGAGAGGGACAGGGAGAATGAGGAGAGGACGGCTAGGCTGTTGGAGGAGGAGAGGAACCGGAATGACTTGGCTAACCGGGCCATGTACGAGCTCTTCGTGGTAAGTTTCTTCTGCATATTAGCTAAATCATGCACGCAATGTTCCTTTCATTAGTAACTAATATGACTGACTCGTCAAAACCAAATGTGCAATCCATGTGCGAGAAGAACGGCCAGACCCCTCCGCCGATGCCAGTCATTGCTCCGGCGGGCACGGTGAGTTTCATTTGAACGGTCATTAGTTACTAGTCTTCACATTTGAGTTTCATCATGCTAACGATACATTGGAAATAATCTTTGGGGCAGCGTAACTCCCGACAAGCATCGACCGATCCTTCTCCGTCTGCCACTAGCGCGACCGGTCCTACACCTACAACTACACCTACACCTCCGTGATGACGGTAAGTGTCCCAAGTGTTTTGCTTAATAGAGTTTTGTTGTGATGCCATGTTGTATATATCTAGACATATCGTGCATAATGTGTGTATGTTTGAAATGCATTGTATGTGTGGGATTCGACACCTAGTCGTGTGCCTTTGGTAGCCTTCCATATAGGGAAATGCCTCCTAGTGCTTCCACTGAGCCATGGTAGTTCGCTACTGCTCCGGAACACATGGATTGACCGGCATGTGTCCTTCTTTGCTCCTGTGTCTGTCCCTACGGGGAAATGTCACGCGGTGTATCACCGAAGTCCTTGTAGCTTGCTACGACTTGGTTGCACTCGCTGATGACCGACACGTGCATTGCTGGGTCATGTATGCCTGTCCCTGTACGTTTGTGCCACCTTGGTTCTATGACTAGTCATGTCGGCCCGGGTTCTCTGCCATATGGATACTAGCGACATAATCATATACTTAGCATTTTTTCCTCCAAAATGACTCAATATGCTTACCTAGCTCAAAAATGACTTAATATGCTTAGCTAGCATAAAAATGACCTATACTTAGCATTTTTCCTCCAAAATGACTTAATATGCTTAGCTAGCTCTAAAATGATATAGTATGCTTAAGAAATGACATATTTTAGGTCCTAAATGACTTCATATGCTTAGGTAGCTCCAAAATGACATAATAACCTTACTTAGCTTCAAAATGACCTATTCAACCTAGGCTAGCTCTAAAATGACCTATACTTAGCATTTTTTCCTCCAAAATGACTTAATATGCTTAGCTAGTTCAAGAATTACATAATAAGCTTAATTAGCTCCAAAATGACCTATTTAACCTAGGATAGCTCTAAAATGACCTATACTTAGCCTTGTTTCCTTCAAAATGACTTAATATGCTTAGCTAGCATAAAAATGACCTATTTAACCTAGGATAGCTCTAAAATGACCTATACTTAGCATCTTTTCCTCAAAAAAGACTTAATATGCTTAGCTAGCTCTAAAATGATATAGTATGCTTAAGAAATGACATATTTTAGGTCCTAAATGACTTCATATGCTTAGCTAGCTCCAAAATGACATAATAACCTTACTTAGCTTCAAAATGACCTATTCAACCTAGGCTAGCTCTAAAATGAACTATACTTAGCATTTTTTCCTCCAAAATGACTTAATATGCTTAGCTAGTTCAAAAATTAGAGAATAAGCTTAATTAGCTCCAAAATGACCTATTTAACCTAGGATAGCTCTAAAATGACCTATACTTAGCATTGTCTCCTTCAAAATAACTTAATATGCTTAGCTAGCATAAAAATGACCTATTTAACCTAGGATAGCTCTAAAATGACCTATACTTAGCATCTTTTCCTCAAAAAAGACTTAATATGCTTAGCTAGCTCTAAAATGATATAGTATGCTTAAGAAATGACATATTTTAGGTCCTAAATGACTTCATATGCTTAGGTAGCTCCAAAATGACATAATAACCTTACTTAGCTTCAAAATGACCTATTCAACCTAGGCTAGCTCTAAAATGAACTATACTTAGCATTTTTTCCTCCAAAATGACTTAATATGCTTAGCTAGTTCAAGAATTACATAATAAGCTTAATTAGCTCCAAAATGACCTATTTAACCTAGGATAGCTCTAAAATGACCTATACTTAGCATTGTTTCCTTCAAAATAACTTAATATGCTTAGCTAGCATAAAAATGACCTATTTAACCTAGGATAGCTCTAAAATGACCTATACTTAGCATCTTTTCCTCAAAAAAGACTTAATATGCTTAGCTAGCTCTAAAATGATATAGTATGCTTAAGAAATGACATATTTTAGGTCCTAAATGACTTCATCTGCTTAGCTAGCTCCAAAATGACATAATAACCTTACTTAGCTTCAAAATGACCTATTCAACCTAGGCTAGCTCTAAAATGAACTATACTTAGCATTTTTTCCTCCAAAATGACTTAATATGCTTAGCTAGTTCAAAAATTACATAATAAGCTTAATTAGCTCCAAAATGACCTATTTAACCTAGGATAGCTCTAAAATGACCTATACTTAGCATTGTTTCCTTCAAAATAACTTAATATGCTTAGCTAGCATAAAAATGACCTATTTAACCTAGGATAGCTCTAAAATGACCTATACTTAGCATATTTTCCTCAAAAAAGACTTAATATGCTTAGGTAGCTCTAAAATGATATAGTATGCTTAAGAAATGACATATTTTAGGTCCTAAATGACTTCATATGCTTAGGTAGCTCCAAAATGACATAATAACCTTACTTAGCTTCAAAATGACCTATTCAACCTAGGCTAGCTCTAAAATGACCTATACTGTGCATTTTTTCCTCCAAAATGACTTAATATGCTTAGCTAGTTCAAGAATTACATAATAAGCTTAATTAGCTCCAAAATGACCTATTTAACCTAGGATAGCTCTAAAATGACCTATACTTAGCCTTGTTTCCTTCAAAATGACTAAATATGCTTAGCTAGCATAAAAATGACCTATTTAACCTAGGATAGCTCTAAAATGACCTATACTTAGCATCTTTTCCTCAAAAAAGACTTAATATGCTTAGCTAGCTCTAAAATGATATAGTATGCTTAAGAAATGACATATTTTAGGTCCTAAATGACTTCATATGCTTAGCTAGCTCCAAAATGACATAATAACCTTACTTAGCTTCAAAATGACCTATTCAACCTAGGCTAGCTCTAAAATGAACTATACTTAGCATTTTTTCCTCCAAAATGACTTAATATGCTTAGCTAGTTCAAAAATTACATAATAAGCTTAATTAGCTCCAAAATGACCTATTTAACCTAGGATAGCTCTAAAATGACCTATACTTAGCATTGTTTCCTTCAAAATGACTTAATATGCTTAGCTAGCTTCAAAATGACTTAGTGTGCTTGCATAATCTTTGTTTGCAGCAGTGTGTGCTTCACCTATATATATTACTGTGAATAAGGTATAGGGTCACTCATACAAAAGAGAGAGGGCCTTAGTACATATAAGCAAGGAGAAATATGACTATAGATTGGCAGGAATAAGACTGGGCATAAGATGCCTGGTAGTGTGTCGTTATAGTATGCTCAAAAATGACATAATAACCATACTTAGCTCCAAAATGACCTATTTGACAGATATAAGTTACATCATAATAATCTTCACATTTTAGTTGCATCATAATAATCTTCTTCTTCTAACTTTCTTCTTTCCCATTTTACAGATTTGCTTAAGATCACGGAAGCTTGGGTTGATGGAGTGCTTGTATTTAGTTTTTGTTTTGACCTTGTGAAACTTGCTACCTATGGATGAAACTGTGTAATATTGATGAAACTATGTATTTGTACGGATGAAACTTGCTACTATTGGTAACATGTGTTGGATACATATGTGTTCATGACTATTGGTAATATGTGTTGAATATGCTATATTGGTCATATAAATATATTTGTGTTTGATTTTTGTGAAAATGAATTGATATAAGAAAAAACAAAATTAAATGGGGCAATATAGTCACTTTGCCATCAGCTGGCAGATGGCAAAGAGCCTGCAGCCTTTGCCATCTGCTGGCTGATGGCAAAGAGCCTGCAGCCTTTGCCATCTGCTGGCTGATGGCAAAGAGCCTGCAGCCTTTGCCATCGGCTGGCTGATGGCAAAGAGCCTGCAGCCTTTGCCATCTGCTGGCTGATGGCAAAGTATGCCGTTAACCTCTGACGGAGCTAACCCCATTAAGAGGCTTTGCCATCTGCTAGCAGATGGCAAAGCCACAGGCTCTTTGCCATCAGCCAGCAGATGGCAAAGCCACAGGCTCTTTGCCATCAGCCAGCAGATGGCAAAGAA
>NC_041389.1:51216627-51220487 GCF_002162155.2 Triticum dicoccoides
CTTTGCCATCCGCCGAACATGCCTTTGCCATCTGCCATGGCAGATGGCAAAGTGCCAGATTCCAGTAGTGTATCGTGCATGTTGTGTCTCGCATTGCTATGTCATTTGATTAGTTTAGACATGCTTTGTGTGAATGCCACCTGTTCAGTGTCTAATTACCATATATGTGAATTATGCATTGCCATCTTGTTGCAAGACATTATATATGTGAATTATACAATGCTATCTTGTTGCAAAGGCATTATATATGTGAATTATGCAATGCCATGTTCTTTAGCCAATCATCATGTATGTGAATTATATCATGCTATTATTTTTTTGTATTACGTGTTCCATTTGTCGACAACGTTTGTATATTCAACTACTCTTCCTGTGCATCAGCCATTTGAAGCGGTGATGGAAGTATCTGGAGTGAAAACAAGGTATTCAGTGCAGATAATGCTACCTGCTAAAGCAGACATCTTGCTGGTTACAGAGAGCTCCTCAGAGGAGGATTCAGAGACTGATAAGCAGTCCTATTCCCCCCCTGAGGTCTATGCTCGAACATGGCAGGGTTATATTACCCATGTCATGCATGTTGTCTTGCATCGCTTAGTTTTTACATCATATATCGATTGCCATTTGCTTACTTGCTTACTATATAAATCATATATTTGATTTATATCATGCCATCATGTTTACATAGTACATACACATCATCTATCTGAATTATGGCATGGCAACCCATTTAATTAAGACATCATATAGTTATATCATCTCATCCTGTTTAGTGTTTACAGTCATCATATTTTGAATTATGGCATTCTATCCATGAATGTATGTGAATTATGGCATGCCAACCTATTTAAGAAACACATTATATAGTTATATCATGTCATCCTGTTTACATGGTTATCATATTTTGAACTATGTCTTTCCATCTTTTTTACTTAGCCATCATAATGTGAAATTGTGTCGTGCTATCCTGTTTAGTTAGCCATCATATATGTTAAATTGTGGCATGCTATCCTGTTTGGTTAGACAACATAAATATGAATTATTTCATGCCCTCTTTTACTCCCCACTATCGATTGCACCTGTCTATCATACAATGTCTATACTTTCAATTACTTTTCTTGTTTATCAGCCATTTGAATTGGATTGAGTGATGGCAGTATCTAAGGGAGTAACAACACGGTCTTTAGAAAAGATAGTGCCACCAGTTGATGCATATAGAACCACGGTTGTACTTGCCCAAGGACCAGATCCACCACACATAACCCAGACTCTCGCAGCTTGTACCCCTACCCAGTTGGACAGAGAACCAGCTACACCCCTTCTAACCCCAACCCCGGCAGATAGTAACCCAGTTCCAGTTGACACTGCACCGTCTCCACCACAGAGCACCCAAACACGAGTAGTTAGTAAGGGAACTACAGTGCCCAAAGAACGAGGACCACCACTCCGAATCCCAGTTCTACGCTTAAAGGAGAAGAAGATTTGTTCTCAGGTCAGGTTCTATAGCTATGGTTCATACTCCTTTGCTCTTGCATTACTGCATTTACTCATACCAACTATTTTCAAATTTGAAGGATGGAATTGAAACTCCAATGGCGCAACGGGTATGTTTCAAACCTGTTTCTTTAACTGGTTTGCTGTTGTAACCTGCTCTATCACTAGTAGAAAACAGGGCTTTCGTCCAGGCCAGTTTAGCCCATTAGTCCCGGTTCAATCCAGAACCGGGACTAATGTGAGCATTTATCTCGGTTCGTGCGGCTAAGGCATTAGTCCCGGTTCACCTGTGCCCTTTAGTCCCGGTTCGTGCCTCAAACCGGGACTAAAGGGTGCGATGCCCATTAGTCCCGGTTCATGCCTCAAACCGGGACTAAAGAGTAGACCTTTAGTCCCGGTTTGAGCCACGAACCGGGACTAATGGGGTTGAGACCTTTAGTCCCGGTTCATGCCACGAACCGGTACTAAAGGTCCCATTTTCAAACTCTACCCCCCCCCCCCCGGTGGATCGCCTTTTCAATTTTAAAAAAAATAAAAGAAAATGATGGAAATGTCAAAAAAATAAAATAAAATAAGTTTCCCATGTGATATGTGATCTAGTTGTTGGGAAAATTTGCAAATGTGAATTTCGACTTTATTTGCAAAATCTCTGTGGAATTTGTAAATATGGGCATAACTTTTGCATACTAACTCGGATGAAAAAGTTTTTTATATGAATTGAAAAACATAGGAATTGGGAAGTTTCCTATGGTACTACTATTCATGAATTTGGTTCAAAGGAATGGAGCAAAGGAAAACTGTAGGATTTGTTCCTTTAGTGTCTCCTTGAAAGAAAAAACGTAGGATTTTTAATTTTCACTTGTCCTCCTTTTCAAATTCCTATTAATGAAGCACAAGACTAAGAGATAGTAGCATAATAGCATTATAACCGTACATTTTCTTGTGGTTTGACTTAATCTCACCATGCTTCTTTGCATCCCGTGATCTTCCAATTGTTGTGAATCAAACACCCAGATTGGCAGAAATCCTGTGTTTTTAAATTCTCCATTTTGCACGTGCATTCCTATCCTATTCCTGTCTATTTCCTATCCCTGCATTGTTGGAATCCTCCAATTCAAATGAGCCCTTACAGAATTACTTCTCTTACAGATAGTAGTCAAAGAAAACCTTGTGTGGTTTGTCCCGCTCCTGCTGCGCCGTCGTCCACCCCACCTCAGCTACTCCAATGACAGAAGGGTCCAACACAGTAGGGATCCGGTCTCCAGACTGTCTTTCGCCGCCTCAGATCTTCTTCCCCGCCGCCGGCAGCCATGAAAACTGCATTACCATCATCAACCGAGCAGATGACCTCGAGGACTACACGGGTCCGCAAGAGAGGTCGCACTCTTTCGTGTCTTCTTACATTATGCATCACTTAATATTACATGCTACTTTATCATCATGTTCATCGATTAGACTCTAAGTCAGCTCCAAACTAATGGTCAAACTTGAGTTTTTAAATGGTTGTGGGGTACATATCGGGGCGGCAATCAATAGTATCTACTATCTGGTTAATCTTCGGTGTCTACTATGAGTTTCCTATTGGGTGGGAAACAAACAGTAAAGAAGCCATTATCTGTATTTTTAACTGAACCCATTATCTGCCTGCTATTATTGGTTTTGGGTCTATCCACAGGTTGCTACCATCAATCTGGATTTCTGCACGCACTCCTTACATAATCTCACTATGTTTTATTCCTATGCATGACAGTTATTGTAAACAATGGAACTAAACATGTAGAGCAAAAGAGACGAGCCTTGCATGGCATAAAATTTCATGCAGATGTCGTTCCATGGTAGGCGCAAAGGCACCCCCCCCCCCTCCACGCATTTCGGATTGTAATCGAGAGGAAGATATCTGTTCTGAGGGGGATTCAGAAGGAGAAGACAACTCCTATTTACCCCCTGAGGTCTTCGCTCTAACTTGGCATGCTAAGGTTGGTTATATCATGCATATGGTGCCTTGCATTGCTTACTTTATACATCAAATATGTCATCTGCTTCGTTTAGACATCCTTTGTGTGAATGCCATATGTTTACTTTATTCATAGTTTATGTGAATTATGCAACGCCATCTTGTTTAGCCAGGCATCATATATGTGAATTTTGCAATGCCATCCTGCTTAGCCAGTCATCTTATATGTAAATTATATCAGGCCATCCTTTTTTTCGTTACATATACATTTGTCAACAATGTTAGTACATTCAACTGCTCTTCATGTGCATCAGCCATTTGACACGGTGATGGCAAATTCTGGAGTGAAAACAAGGTCTTCAGAACAGACTATGCTATCTGACGAAGCGCATATCTCGCTGGTTACGGATAGCTC
>NC_041389.1:51220569-51239293 GCF_002162155.2 Triticum dicoccoides
TATGCTCTAACTTGGCAGGGTTATGTTGCTCATATCGTGCATGTTGTGTCTCGCATTGCTATGTCATTTGATTAGTTTAGACATGCTTTGTGTGAATGCCACCTGTTTAGTGTCTAATTACCATATATGTGAATTATGCATTGCCATCTTGTTGCAAGACATTATATATGTGAATTATACAATGCTATTTTGTTGCAAAGGCATTATATATGTGAATTATGCAATGCCATGTTCTTTAGCCAATCATCATGTATGTGAATTATATCATGCTATCATTTTTTTGTATTACGTGTTCCATTTGTCGACAACGTTTGTATATTCAACTACTCTTCCTGTGCATCAGCCATTTGAAGCGGTGATGGAAGTATCTGGAGTGAAAACAAGGTATTCAGTGCAGATAATGCTACCTGCTAAAGCAGACATCTTGCTGGTTACAGAGAGCTCCTCAGAGGAGGATTCAGAGACTGATAAGCAGTCCTATTTCCCCCCTGAGGTCTATGCTCGAACATGGCAGGGTTATATTACCCATGTCATGCATGTTGTCTTGCATCGCTTAGTTTTTACATCATATATCGATTTCCATTTGCTTACTTGCTTACTATATAAATCATATATTTGATTTATATCATGCCATCATGTTTACATAGTACATACACATCATCTATCTGAATTATGGCATGGCAACCCATTTAATTAAGACATCATATAGTTATATCATCTCATCCTGTTTAGTGTTTACAGTCATCATATTTTGAATTATGGCATTCTATCCATGAATGTATGTGAATTATGGCATGCCAACCTATTTAAGAAACACATTATATAGTTATATCATGTCATCCTGTTTACATAGTTATCATATTTTGAACTATGTCTTTCCATCTTTTTTACTTAGCCATCATAATGTGAAATTGTGTCATGCTATCCTGTTTAGTTAGCCATCATATATGTTAAATTGTGGCATGCTATCCTGTTTGGTTAGACAACATAAATATGAATTATTTCATGCCCTCTTTTACTCCCCACTATCCATTGCACCTGTCTATCATACAATGTCTATACTTTCAATTACTTTTCTTGTTTATCAGCCATTTGAATTGGATTGAGTGATGGCAGTATCTAAGGGAGTAACAACACGGTCTTTAGAAAAGATAGTGCCACCAGTTGATGCATATAGAACCATGGTTGTACTTTCCCAAGGACCAGATCCACCACACATAACCCAGACTCTCGCAGCTTGTACCCCTACCCAGTTGGACAGAGAACCAGCTACACCCCTTCTAACCCCAACCCCGGCAGATAGTAACCCAGTTCCAGTTGACACTGCACCGTCTCCACCACAAAGCACCCAAACACGAGTAGTTAGTAAGGGAACTACAGTGCCCAAAGAACGAGGACCACCACTCCGAATCCCAACTCTACGCTTAAAGGAGAAGAAGATTTGTTCTCAGGTCAGTTTCTGTAGCTATGGTTCATACTCCTTTGCTCTTGCATTACTGCATTTACTCATACCAACTATTTTCAAATTTGAAGGATGGAATTGAAACTCCAATGGCGCAACGGGTATGTTTCAAACCTGTTTCTTTAACTGGTTTGCTGTTGTAACCTGCTCTATCACTAGTAGAAAACAGGGCTTTCGTCCAGGCCAGTTTAGCCCATTAGTCCCGGTTCAATCCAGAACCGGGACTAATGTGAGCATTTATCCCGGTTCGTGCGGCTAAGGCATTAGTCCCGGTTCACCTGTGCCCTTTAGTCCCGGTTCGTGCCTCAAACCGGGACTAAAGGGTGCGATGCCCATTAGTCCCGGTTCATGCCTCAAACCGGGACTAAAGAGTAGACCTTTAGTCCGAGTTTGAGCCACGAACCGGGACTAATGGGGTTGAGACCTTTAGTCCCGGTTCATGCCACGAACCGGTACTAAAGGTCCCATTTTCAAACTCTACCCCCCCCCCCGGTGGATCGCCTTTTCAATTTTAAAAAAAATAAAAGAAAATGATGGAAATGTCAAAAAAATAAAATAAAATAAGTTTCCCATGTGATATGTGGTCTAGTTGTTGGGAAAATTTGCAAATGTGAATTTCGACTTTATTTGCAAAATCTCTCTGGAATTTGTAAATATGGGCATAACTTTTGCATACTAACTCGGATGAAAAAGTTTTTTATATGAAAAATCATCTACTCGAAAAGTTGCATCCAAATTTAACGGGGGGAACCCCGTTAAACATTTTCAAAATCCTCAAAAACCTAACAGAAAAAAAGTTACGGGGCTTTTAAGATCTAGAGTGGAAAAAATCGAAAAAATTTCAAACTGTGGTCAAACAATGGTCAAACCATGGTCAAACTAATTATTCTAGAATATTAGTGTTACTAAATAATTTGTTCAGTTATTTTGAATTTTGGTCAAATCTGGTCAACCTGTGGTCAAACAATGGTCAAACTATGGTCAAAACATGGTCAAACTAATTATTCTAGAATATTAGTGTTACTAAATAATTTGTTCAGTTATTTTGAATTTTGGTCAAATCTGGTCAAACTGTGGTCAAACTGTGGTCAAACTATGGTCAAACTAATTATTCAAAATAACTATTGTTTTCTAAATAATTATTGTTTTTGAAAACAATAGTTTGAAACTCAAACAGTGAAATGTGTCGATTCATGCTCAAGCAAAATTCCTGAGGGTTAATAGGATTGACATCTTACTATTGTCAGGAAAACAACAAGTGCAGACTTGGAAACGAGGGAGAATAGAACTCGGAAGTTAAGCGTGCTCAGGCTGGGGGAGTGGGAGGATGGGTGACCGTTCGGGAAGTTAGGTGATTTGGAATGATGAGGGTGATTAGAGAAGAGGATAAATTGAGCAGTGATGAGGGGTGCTGATTAGAGATTAGGGGTTAAAATAATTCAGAAATTTGAAAATAAAAAATTATTCAAAAAAAATTTCATAAAATTTCCATTAGTCCCGGTTGGTGTTAGCAACCGGGACTAAAGGTGGAGCCCCACGTGGCCGCGGCCTTTAGTCCCGGTTCTGGATTGAACCGGGACTAAAGGGGGGAGGCATTAGTACCGACCCTTTAGTCCCGGTTCACCAACCGGGACTAAAGGCCCTTACCAACCGGGACAATAGGCCCTTATTCTACTAGTGTATGTTGATTTCAGTTTCAATTGAATAAACAGTTATGTTCTCATGTCATGCACATTAAAAGTGTTGTTATTGCTCTATAGTTTCCCACACTTATATTCTGTCTATTTTGCTTTCTCTTGAACAAATATTATTTGAACTATGTCTCTATCTTGATTTGGCAACAAAAACTAGAATTATATAGACCATAAAGTGACCATGGTACATAGATATAT
The DNA here is from genome assembly GCF_002162155.2 of Triticum dicoccoides. NCBI lineage: Eukaryota > Viridiplantae > Streptophyta > Magnoliopsida > Poales > Poaceae > Triticum > Triticum dicoccoides. Next base: position 51,223,924 of record NC_041389.1, read on the forward strand.
GTTTGTTTCATGTTGTTATCCTGTCCACTTTACTACTGAACTCATTTACCAAAATGAGTTTCATATACAACATGGTAAACCTGTGATGTGTCTGCTTGTTTCTCTTTTAGAATGCAGACAAAATATTGGAGAACAGTACCGCGTTATGAAATGGTAAAGGAAGTAATGCAAATAAGGTTCAAGATAGTGAGACATCCCTGTTGGTCTCCAAGAAAGATGATAAAAACTATCTTGACGATAGTGAGAGAACCCAAAAGTGATGTCTTGATGTAGTTTTCGAGTTACTGGCCACTACTGCTGGCACAAGCTCTTCGAACTCGCTGCCTGAATCAGTTCGTCTTCTTGAGTCTCAACTTCAAGTTGAAAGACACCGATCAGATGTGCTGCGATAGGAAGCTGAAGGACTGAGGAAGTCCCAGTAGAATTCAGATGCATATTTCCTGGTGCAAAAGCAAGCACTGGAGGATTTAAGCGCCAAACAAGAGAAAGTTAATAAGCTTGCTAAGCATCTTGCCAGCATTATGCGTACCCAGGATATTGTTTCTTGAGATCTTCTGAAGTGGTTTCAGTTCTGGATTTGTTTTGTTGTGGCGTTTATTTGCGTTGATCGCCAACTTTGACAACCAGTGTATATGATATGCTGCTTTGTTCCCTATATTTGCACTGGTGGCGAACTTTGATGCCCAGTGGATGTAATATGTGTAATAGCCGTGATAGCCTAGCGTTAGTTGCTTGCTTATTTATTTCCTTGTTGTCTTGTTTATTTGTTTGCTTGTAGTCATTGCAGTTCTTTTTCCGTGGTTTGCTAGTGGATGCAATAACTTATTTTTTAAAACTAGGCCACAATAACCATGGGCTAATATTTACTGTAGTAACACTGGGCCTCTTATGCCCCATAGAAACAGTGGGCCTTCTACAGGCCATAGAAACAATGGGCCTTCTATGGGTCGTAGAAACAATGGGCCTTCTACGGGCCGTAGAAACAATGGGCCTTCTACGGGCCGTATCATCAATGGTCCTTATATGGGTCGTATGATCGATTGGCCAAATATGGGCCAAACAGACTGCATTATGGCCATAAACGGGCTAGAGTTGGAATCGTCTGTTCATGGGCCGACCATAATGGTCCATCGTTAATAGGCCATATTTGACGACACTATGAAAACGGCCCAACGTATTAACGGACCACAAATGGGCCGACTGTAACCATGGGCTGAATTTGGCCCACAAGCATAAAATGATAGTAATGGGCCGTAAGTAAACGAATGCTGGAAATGAGCCCAAGAATAAATGGGCTCTGAGAAGGCCGAAAGATAACATGGGCTGGAAACGGCCCAACAGAATAACGGGCCATTAATGGGTATAAAGTGATACACTGTTCATTACGGGCCAGTTTTAGCACGGGCTGTTAATGGGTGTAAAGTGATACACTGTTCATTACGGGCCAGTTTCACCACGGGCCGTTAATGGGCCAAGAGTTACAAAGGGCCTCATATGGGCCGAAAGACGTCATGGGCCATACATGGGCTTGAAGTGAAAACGAGCTGGAATCATATTGGATGGCCCAGATGACGCTACTGGGCCTAATTTGGATAGGGCGTAACGGGCCTTGGGTTAGCGGGCTGTAAATGGGCTACATACGAACATGTCGTTAACAGGATTTCCATGGGCCGGCCCGCCACCTTTTGACCAAGTCAAACGGGCCGTCCTCTTCACAGGAATGGGCATCTGTTGGGCCGTGCCACATGTTGACATATCATAGGCGCCTTCTGTCCAATGAGTGGATGACATCTGTCCCAACGATGAGCCGACACATGTTTCTTCCAGCCAATGATGATTTTACACGTGGAAAATCCCCATTGGTCGGGGCTGTTAACGGGTTATCGGATCCAAAACCCGACCCGATAGCTTAACGGCGTTCCATTACGATGGATGCCACGTGTTGGTCACCCTTGACAAAAGCACTTCTGTGACGCGTGATTTATCGTCATAGAAGTGGACACTTCCGTGATTATAATTTTGGTAATGTCATGGAACACTTCTACGACAACACAGGTATGACTATCTTGATTCTGTCATAAAATCGTCATGGATGTACATGCATGACAAAAAACGCGACCTACTATGACAAACACGTATCATCATGGAAGTGTAATTTTTTTGTAGTATTTGGAGTACGTATTGGACTATATCTCCCATGGGGGATGTTAAGACAACACCTGCCCTGAGCCCTGCCAGCATTTTAGAGCCGTCGAAGTGCATGATCCAGTTGGAGTATGTGCCGTACTCCTTAGGGAGTTCGGCCTCTGTCCATTCGGCGACGAAGTCCGCCATTACTTGGGATTTAATGGCTCATCGTGGTTTATATGTTATGTCGAATGGGAGGAGCTCTATGGTCCACTTGGAAATCCGGCCCGTGGTGTCGCGGTTGTTTATTATGTCATTAAGTGGTACTTCAGAGGCCACCGTGATTGAACACTCTTAAAAGTAGTGTCGTAATTTCCGGGATGCCATGAAGACCGCGTATGCTATTTTTTGATAATGCGGGTACCGGGATTTGCATGGTGTGAGGACAGTGGATACGTAGTATACCGGCTTCTAAATCGGAAATTTGTGTCCATCCTCCTCTGGTTCGACGACGAGCACCGCACTCACAACTTGGTGTGTTGCAGCTATGTATAACAACATAGGTTCACCGACGTTCGGCGCGGCCAGGATTGGGTTGCTTGCTAAAAGAGCCTTTATTTCCTCTAGTCTGGCCGTTGACGTGTCCGTCCACTCGAAGTGTTCGGTTCATCGAAGTAGGTGATAAAGTGGCAATGCCTTTTCTCCCAATCTGCAGATAAAGCGGCTTAAAGCTGCCACGCATCCAGTTAGTTTCTGGATTTGTTTGAGGTTTGTTGGGGTAGCCAACTGTGAAAAAGTTCATATTTTAGCTGGGTTTGCTTCAATTCCTCTATTGGAAACGATGAATCCCAGCGGCTTTCTGGCGAGAACGCCGAAAACACATTTTTCCGGATTGAGCTTAATGTCACATGTTCGGAGGTTATCGAACGTGAGCCTTAGATTGTCTATTAAAGACTCAGCATGTCTGGTCTTGATGACTACGTCGTCGATGTATGCTTCAACTGTTTTGCCGATTTGTTTCTCTAGGCATGTTTGAATCATGCGTTGGTAGGTGGCACAAGCGTTTTTGAGCCCGAAAGGCATAGTGTTGAAGCAGAAAGGCCCGTATGGGGTTATAAATGCCGTTGCGGTGTGATCGGACTCCACCATCTTGATTTGATGGTATCCGGAGTATGCGTCGAGGAAACACAGTGAGTCGTGTCCCGCGGTAGCATCGATGATCTGATCTATGTGTGGTAGAGGGAGGGATCCTTAGGGAAGGCCTTGTTGAGGTCTTTGAAATCGACACATAGGCGCCAGGATTTATCCTTCTTTGGTACCATCACCAAGTTAGCTAGCCAATCCGGATGTTTTATTTCTCTAATGAATCTGGCCTCGAGTATCTTAGCTAGTTCCTCTCCCATAGCTTGTCGTTTGGGTTCCAAAAAGCGTCGTAGTGTTTGCTTGACTGGCTTGTATCCCTTCAGTATGTTAAGGTTGTGCTCGGCCAGCCTGCGTGGGATCCCTGGCATATCATAAGGGTGCCAGTCAAAAATATCCCAATTCTCGCATAGGAACGCTTGCAGTGCGGCGTCGATTGTGGGGTCCAGTTGTGCCCTGATGGATGCTGTCTTTGAGGAGTCCATTGGGTGGACCTGGAATTTGACTATTTCATCTGCTGGTTTCAAGGAGGTGGACTTGGATCGCTTATCGAGTATCACGTCGTCTCTATCCACTTTGGAGCGTAATGTAGTTAATTCTTCGGCCACGAGGGCTTCAGATAGTGCTTCGAGGGCCAAGGCGGCTGTTGTATTTTTGGTGCGGAGTGCAGTGTCCGGATCACTGGCAAGGGTGATGATTCCATTGGGCCCAGGAATCTTGAGCTTCATGTACCCGTAATGGGGTATAGCTTGGAATCTTGCAAACGCATCCCGTCCTAGCAAGGCGTGATACCCACTATTGAAAGGGGCCACCTGAAAGGTTATCTCTTCGGACCGATAATTCTCCGGCGTGCCGAATACCACATCGAGTGTGATTTTTCCCGCACATCATGCCTCCCGGCTAGGAATAATTCCTCTAAAGGTTGTGTTGCTTTGTTTAATGCGGCTCCTGTCTATTTCCATTTTGTTGAGAGTTTCCTCGTAAATGAGGTTTAGTCCGCTACCGCCATCCATGAGCACTTTGGTAAGCCGGAAGCCATCCACGATTGGACTGAGGACCAAAGAGGCTGGTGCTCGAACTGTCTTGAATTGCGGTTCATCACTGGCGCTGAAAGTTATGGCCGTGTCGTTCAAGGTTTTATTGCTGTGACTTGGCAGACTTCGGTGAGGCTGCAGACTACTCTCTTGCGCCTATTACCTGAGGCAAAAGTCTCGAAGACTATCAACACTATAGTGTTGTGCTCTATGGGATGTTGCTCTGCGGTGTTTTTTGTGAGGAGATCCTCGCCGCTCCTGGACACCTGCCGAAGTATCCAACATGCTCTAAGGCTGTGTGTTGGTATGGTATCCAGTGTGGTGTGTATTTTGCATGGCCTATCTAGACATCCCTCAAAAATGGATGCGTGCCCTGCAGTGGGCTTTGATTTCTTCGTGATTTGATCAGGCGACCTACGGGGGTACACCCTTTTTGCTCAGACGAGGGGTTTAGCGAGGGTCAGTGGATCCCAAAAGGTTGCCTGAGTTTTCCAGGCACTTTCCATCGCGCAGTAATTCTGTACTATGATCGCCAAGTCATCGAAGCGTGATATATGATGGCGATTTATGGTGTTAAGGAGTCCCTTGTCCGTGCAATTCTTACAGAGTAATGAGATTGTGTCTTCATCGCAGCAGGCTTTGGCCTTGTCCTTGACAATGAGGAATCTGGCCCAAAAGTGATGTACCGTTTCTTGGGACTCTTGTCTGATGCGGGAGAGATTGCTTGAGTCTGGGCGGGTGGGTGGATTTAAGTCCGAACCCAGATCTGATTCCTGACCCAGAGTTTGAGGAGTTTTCAAACTTAATAGTTCGGCTTCCGAGATGTAAACCAATTTTTCTGGCCACAGTCCGATTCTAAGTTCAGAGTTTGGGGCGCGTCTTCCTGCGGGCATGTATCCGGCTTGATGAGCTCGGAAATCCGGACATATTTCGTCCTCAATATGGGGAAGAGTTGTCGAATCGCTCCTCCACCACCGCTATCTGATGGGTGATTGGCGGAGATTCAATCTCTCTTTGATCGGGTTTAAGCCCAATCCGATCATAGTCTGAAGCGAGTTCCAGAGCGGTGATGTGATCCAGGAGCTCGTTTAAAGATGATAACTCTATTTGATCCATCTTCTCGGCATATTCCGAGCTGACGCGGAGGCGATTTTTGATGACTTGAGAAGTCATGGTCGACCCACGGCCGAACGGGCGGTCAAGACGAAGCTACCCAACCGAAGAGTTTGGCTTGAGGCCAGAGCTCCCCCGAAGGTGATGTTGTCCTTGATAACAAGGCAATCCATCAACCCTATCTTTGACGTCACATTGGAACTCTCAATGAAAGCACCAATGTCGGTGTCAAAACCGGCGGATCTCGGGTAGGGGGTCCCGAACTGTGCATCTAAGGCTAATGGTAACAGGAGGCGGGGGACACAATGTTTACCCAGGTTCGAGCCCTCTCGATGGAGGTAATACCCTACTTCCTGCTTGATTGATCTTGATGATATGAGTATTACAAGAGTTGATCTACCACGAGATCAAAGAGGCTAAACCCTAGAAGGTAGCCTATGGTTATGATTGTTGTTGTCCTACGGACCAAACCCTCCGGTTTATATAGGCACCGGAGGGGGCTAGGGTTATACAGAATCGGTTATATAGAAATGAATCTTCATATCCTAACCACCAAGATTGCCTTCCATGCAAAGGAGAGTCCCCTCCGGACACGAGACGAAGTCTTCTATCTTGTATTTTATAGTCCAACAGACCGGCATACGCATATAGTCCGGTTGTCCGAGGACCCCTTAATCCAGGACTCCCTCAGCATCCCCAAGCTTAGGCTTTTGGTTGTCCTTGAATATCTTGGGGTGCCATGGTCATCCCCAAGCTTAGGCTCTTGCCACTCCTTATTCCATAGTCCATCAAATCTTTACCCAAAACTTGAAAACTTCACAACACAAAACTCAACAAGAAATCTCATAAGCTCCATTAGTGCAAGAAAGAAAAACCACCACATAAGGTACTGTAATGAACTCATTCTTTATTTATGTTGGTGTTAAATCTACTGTATTCCAAGTTCTCTATGGTTCATACCCCCCGATACTAGGCATAGATGCATCAAAATAAGCAAACAACACACGAAAAACAGAATCTGTGAAAAACAGAACAGTTTGTAGCAATCTATAACTTTCGAATACTTCTGGAACTCTAAAACTCCTACCAAAATAGGAAGTCCTGGGTAATTTGTCTATTGATCTACTGCAAAAATAATCAACTCAAAATCACGTTCTTGTGATTAACTAAAATTATTCTGGTCCGTGCAAAAGTTTCTGTTTTTCAGCAGAATCAAATTAACTATCACTGTAGGTTATCCTATAGGTTCTACTTGGCACAAACACTAATTAAAACATAAGACCACATCCAAACATAGGCTAGATGAATTATTTATTACTAAACATAAGCAAAAAGCAAGGACAAAAATAAAATTGGTTGCCTCCCAACTAGCGCTATCGTTTAACGCCCCTATCTAGGCATAAAAGCGAGAATAGATCTATGTATTTCCATCTTTGGCATTCAATTCATAAGTGGCACGCATAATAGATTCATAAGGTAATTTGACTTTCTTTCTAGGGAAGTGTTCCATGCCTTTCCCTAATGGAAATTGGAATCTAATATTCCCTTCCTTCATATCAATAATTGCACCAATCGTTCTAAGGAAAGGTCTACCAAGAATAATAGGACATGAAAGATTGCAATCTATATCAAGAACGATAAAATCTACGGGCACATAATTGCTATTTGCAACACTAAGAACATCATTGATTCTTCCCATAGGTTTCTTAATGGTGGAATCCGCAAGGTGCAAGTTTAAAGAGCAATCATCAAAATCATGGAAACCTAGCACATCACATAAAGTTTTCGGAATCGTGGAAACACTATCACCCAAATCACATAAAGCATAGCATTCATGATCTTTAATTTTAATTTTTATAGTAGGTTCCCACTCATCATAAAGTTTTCTAGGTATACAAACTTCCAATTCAAGTTTTTCCTCATAAGATTGCATCAAAGCATCAACAATATGTTTGGTAAAAGCTTTATTTTGACTATAAGCATCTGGAGAATTCAACACGGATTGCAACAAGGAAATACAATCTATTAAAGAACAATTGTCATTATTAAATTCCTTGAAATCCATAATAGTGGGTTCATTACTATGTAAAGTTTTGACCTCTCCAATCCGACTTTTACCAAATTTAGTATCAAGATCTAAAAACTCCGAATCATTGGGACGCCTTTAACTAAAGTTGACTCATCTCTAGTCCCATCATTATCAAGATTCATATTGCAAAACAAAGATTTAATAGGGGACACATCAATAACTTTTAGATATTCATCTTTATTTACATGGAAACTAGAAGAACACGCGTTTACAAAGCAATCTTTCTTAGCATGCATCCTAGTGGTTCTTTCTTTGCACTCATCAATGGAAATTCTCATGGATTTGAGAGACTCATTGATATCATGCTTAGGTGGAATGGATCTAAGTTTCAAAGAATCAACATCAAGTGAAAGTCTATCAACGTTCCTAGCCAATTCATCAACTTTAAGCAATTTTTCTTCAAGCAAAGCATTGAAATTCTTTTGAGAGATCATAAATTCGTTAACACTATTCTCAAAATTAGAGGGAATCTTATTAAAATTTCCATAAGAGTTGTTGTAGGAATTACCATAATTATTAGAGGAATTACTAGGAAACGGCCAAGGATTAAAGTTTCCTCTATACGCGTTGTTACCAAAATTATTCCTACCAACAAAATTCACATCCATAGGTTCATTATTATTCTCAATCAAAGTAGACAAAGGAATATCATTAGGATCAATAGGAGCACTCTTAGTAGCAAACAATTTCATAAGTTCATCCATCTTTCCACTCAAAACATTAATTTCTTCTATATCATGCACTTTTTTACTAGTAGATCTTTCGATGTGCCATTGAGAATAATTAACCATAATGTTATCAAGGAGTTTAGTAGCTTCTCCTAAAGTGATTTCCATAAACGTGCCTCCCGCGGCCGAATCTAAAAGATTTCTAGAAGCAAAATTCAATCCGGCATAGAAATTTTGTATGATCATCCATAAATTCAAACCATGAGTAGGACAATTGGGAATCATTAATTTCATTATTTCCCAAGATTGGGCAACATGCTCATGATCAAGTTGTTTAAAATTCATAATATCATTCCTAAGAGAGATGATCTTAGCGGGAGGAAAATACTTAGAGATAAAAGCATCTTTGCACTTGTTCCATGAATCAATACTATTTTTAGGCAAAGACGAAAACCAAGTTTTTAGCATGATCTCTAAGTGAAAACGGAAATAACTTCAATTTAACAATATCATTATCCGTATATTTCTTCTTTTGCATATCACATAAATCAACAAAGTTGTTTAGATGAGTAGCGGCATCTTCACTAGGAAGGCCGGAGAATTGATCTTCCATAACCAGATTCAACAAAGCAGCATTGATTTCACAAGATTCAGCATCATTAAGAGGAGCAATCGGAGTGCTAAGGAAATCATTTTATTGGTATTGAAAAAGTCACACAATTTGGTATTATCTTGCACCATCATGACAAACAATCCAACACACAAGCACACAAGAGGCAAGCAAAAAAGATAGAGGAGAACGGGAAAGAGAGGGTGAATAAAATGGCAAGGGTGAAGTGGTGGAGAGGAAAACGAGAGGCAAATGGCAAATAATGTAATGCAAGGGATATGAGTTTGTGATGGGTACTTGGTATGTCTTGACTTGAGCGAAGACCTCCCCGGCAACGGTGCAAGAAATCCTTCTTGCTACCTCTTGAGCACTCCGTTGGTTTTCCCTTGAAGAGGAAAGAGTGATGCAGCAAAGTAGCGTAAGTATTCCCCTCAGTTTTTGAGAAACAAGGTATCAATCCAGTAGGAGGCTCCTCAAAAGTCCCACGCACCTACACAAACAAACAAGAACCTCGCAACCAACGCGATAAAGGGGTTGTCAATCCCTTCAAGGTAACTTGCGAAAGTGAGATCTGATAGAGATAAAGTGAGATCTCGACAAACACACCACAAAAAGAGTTACATCGAATAGATCTCCAAGAAGATCGAGGAGAACTTTGTATTGAGATTAAAAGAGAGACAAGAAGTCATCTAGCTAATAACTATGGACCCAAAGGTATGTGGTAAACTACTCAGAACTCATCGGAGAGACCTTGGAGATGATGTAGAGGCCCTCCGTGGTCGATTCCCCCTCCTGCGGAGCGTTGGCAAAGACTCCAAGATGGGATCTCATGGATACAGAAGGTTGCGGCGGTGGAATTAGGTTTTTGTGGTGCTCCTGGATGTTTTCAGGGTACGTGGATATATATAGGAGGAAGAAGTAGGTCGGTTGAGCCACGAGGGGCCCACGAGGGTGGGGGCGGGCCCACCCTCTTAGGGCGCACCGGGCACCCTCGTGGCCGCTTCGTTTGCTGCTTGACGTCCACTCCAAGTCTCCTGGATTACGTTTGTTCCAAAAAGATCGCTCCCAAAGGTTTCATTCCGTTTGGACTCCGTTTGATATCCCTTTTCTTCGAAACACTGAAATAGGCAAGAAAACAGCAATTCGGGCTGGACCTCTGGTTAGTAGGTTAGTCCCAAAAATGATATAAAAGTGTAAATTAAAGCCCATAAACATCCAAAATGGGTAATATAATAGCATGGACCAATCAAAAATTATAGATACATTGGAGACGTATCAATTTGACTCATTGTAAGCAAGAGGAGGGTGAGTCCACAACCCATTGGGTGCACCGGGTCAAAGCCATAATACATTCGTCTGACAAGATGGATGCCGGCTCTGCAATCTTAATGTTGGAGAAAAATTGCCATTTTACGCCTCTAAAAATGAAGCTGGGGCGGCTCAAACGCGATTGTAATGACATGGGCCAGCTAATGGTGGCTCTAGTCAAATACACCGATTCTGATAGTACCAAGGATCCCGAGTCTGGCAATGAGAAGATAGGGAAGGGAAAGAAGAACGGCAACGCCAAGGTTCCTCGGCATAACCTGGCAAATCAAGGAGGTAATAATAAATGTAAGGTTGATGGCGGTTCGGATTTTGTGGCTAATACCAATGCACAGGGCAACAACCAACGACGTAAGGGGAGACCACCTCCTTGATCCGGCGGGTCAGGTCCCACTCTTGAGTAGTTGCTAAATGAGCCATGTCCGAAGCACGGTACTCCGCAGAAACCGGCAACTCACCTGTGGAAGGACTGTACGTACGATCATGAAGGCTTTCAAGAACTCTAACATGTTTGACAACAATCATGGGCCGGGTGGCGGCTCGGGTGGCAGCGGTTTTCATGGCCCGGGCAGCGGTTCAAATCCCAATTTTCAAGGCTCTCATGGTAATCAAGGTGGTTATATCAGCAATCTAGCCAGGGAGGTCAGCAGCAACAGCAATCTGGATATCAAAGTAATCCAAAGCGGCTGAATAGTGGACAATATCATGTGTTTACCACCAGTTTGTGCAAACGAGATCAGAAGCTTTATAAGAGGGCTGTGAACGCTGTTGAGCCGGCAGTTCCTCATTACTTGAGATGGTCTGAGCAGCCTATTTTATGGATTAGGGAAGATCACCCTCCCCGGGTTGACAATCCGGGTCACTTGGCCCTGGCGGTGGCACCTCAGGTTGGTGGATATAAATTCACTAAGGTGCTCATGGATGGAGGCAGTAGCATCAACATCCTCTATTATGAGAACTTCCGATGCATGGGGTTGACTGATAAGAATCTTAAGACGTCCAACACTGTTTTCCATGGAGTGGTGCCTGGTAAATCGGCGTACCCAGTGGGCAATATTGAACTGGAAGTGGCCTTTGGAGATGAGCATGATTCTAGGGCTGAGAAGTTAACCTTTGAGGTGGTCAAAATCAAGAGCCTGTATCACGCCTTGTTTGGACGGCCGGCTTATGCCAAGTTCATGGCACGGCTGTGTCACGCCCAATATGCGACCCTATCCTAAAGCAACTCGAAGGTCCCACCAAGGATAGAAGCGGATATTGGAGACGCTTTTGCAAGGTGGATATCGTTACATCGTACCATTACATAATAGTTGGGGATCCATAAAAGAGGCATACAAAGCCACACGAATACAACATCACCATACATATGCGCAACATCTGACTACGGATGAAACACAAACAGAAACTCAAATGACATCCACCCTGCTAGCCCAGGCTGTCGACCTGGAACCTATCCCCTGATCGAAGAAGAAGCAGAAGAAGAACTCCAAAATAAGTAACATCGCTCTCGCGTCAAGATCATCGCATAACCTGCACCTGCAACTGTTGTTGTAGTAATCTGTGAGCCATGAGGACTCAGCAATCCCATTACCATGGGTATAAAGACTACCAAAGCTTAAAGGGTAAGGAAGGGGTAAAGTGGTGAGGTTGCAGCAGCGACTAAGTAAGTATGGTGGCTAACATACGCAAATAAGAGCGAGAAGAGAAACAAACGGAATGGTCGTGAAGCTAGCAATGATCAAGAAGTGATCCTGAACACCTACTTACGTCAAACATAACCCAAAACCGTGTTCACTTCCCGGACTCCACCGAAAAGAGACCATCACGGCTACACACGCAGTTGATGCATTTTAATTGAGTCAAGTGTCAAGTTATCTACAATCGGACATAAAACAAATTCCCATCTGCCACATAACCGCGAGCACGGCTCTTGAAAGTTTATACCCTGCAGGGGTGTCCCAACTTAGCCCTTCACAAGCTCTCACGGTCAACGAAGGATATTCCTTCTCCCAGGAAGACCCGATAAGTCTCGGAATCCCGGTTTACAAGACATTTAGACGATGGTAAAACAAGACCAGCAAGGCCTCCCGATGTGCCGACAAATTCCAATAGGAGCTGCACATATCTCGTTCTCAGGGCACACCGGATAGGTCAGCCTACGAGTCAAACCAGACCTTGAGTTGCCCCGTGGTGGCCCTGCAGTCTGCCCGGTTCGGACAAACACTTGAAGGAGCTCTGGCCCAAGGGGGTTAAATAAAGATGACCCTCGGGCTCCGGAAACCCAAGTGAAAAAGGCTTAGGTGAGGCAAATGGTAAAAACCAAGGTTGGGCCTTGCTGGAGGAGTTTTATTCAAAGCGAACTGTCAAGGGGGTCCCATAAATCACCCAACCGCGTAAGGAACACAAAATCAAGGAACATAACACCGGTATGACGGAAACTAGGGCGGCAAGAGTTGAACAAAACACCAGGCATAAGGCCGAGCCTTCCACCCTTTACCAAGTATATAGATGCATTAATTAAATAAGAGATATTGTGATATCCCAACATAATCATGTCCATCATGGAGCAATCTGCAACTTCACCTGCAACTAACAACACTATAGGAGGGGCTGAGCAAAAGCGTAACATAGCCAAGCAACGGTTTGCTAGGAAGGGTGAAAAGGTTAGAGGCTGACATGGCAGTTTGGGAGGCTTGATCAACAATAGATAGGTAGCATAGCATAGCGATAGAACGAAGCAACTAGCATAGCAATGATAGTAGTGAGATCCAGGGTAACGGTCATCTTGCCTAAAATCCCGCTAGGAAGAAGAACGAGTCCGTGAAGAAGATGAAGCCACGAAGACGAACCAAGCGTAGACGAACGAATCCTCACGATCGCAACGAAACAGGAACTAACGAGAAGGAGCACTACCAGAAAGAAGCAAGTAACAAGGTAAACACACAACACATAGACATGACATGATGCTGAACCAAGTATGATGCATGACAAAGGCTATATGAGGCTACTAATGGCAAGAGATGATGCATACAAGAGCAACACATCAAAGCAAGTTTAAATGAGGCCGGAAACAACATATAATAAATCCGGTAAGTCCTCATATGCAAATTTCGAAGTTGGTCCAGATCTGAATAAACCTTATATTCAAGTTGTTAAACAGGAAGTTAAAATGCACCAAGATGATCTACGCGAAATTCTAGTCAAGTTACATATAAAGTTCATTTAGTTCGGAGCTACGACCTAGAAGATATGAGCAAAACAAGTTAAACATGGCATTGATGCAAAATGCATACAAACATCAAGCAAACACCTCAAAACATGGATGCAACTTGATAAGACGAAACTACATGCAAATCTAAGCAAGTTTCATATAGAGCACACTCAAAACGGAGCAACGGTTCAACACATACACATAAAACAAGTTTAAAGGACAAACTGTCCAAAACAGCAACTAGGCATCTAGAAAGCATCAAAACAATATGCTACAGCACCTCAACATGAAAACAAAAGGCATGTGCATGATGTACAGATGAAGCTTATGAAAACATGAACACTGAGATATCTCCAGAAATCACTCGAACATGCTCAAAAGGTCATGGCAAGATTGCAAATAATAACAGTTTCACAGACTGCAGAAATCACTGGACATGGCAGAAATAACATCAGGTTGCAATGTTTAGAGCTATAAAACAGCATGCTACAGGAACTTATAATGGCAAACAAAGGCATGGTATGCTGATACTAAAGACAAAAACAAAACTCCCTTACAGAACTAATTCCAAAGATTAACAATACATGGCAGGGACAACGATAAGTAGGCATGTTGGTCAGCTTGTACCACCCTCCAAAGTGCATTTCATGGCATGAAAAGATGACCAACAGTAATAAGACACATTTATGAAGCTAAGAATGGCAAGAGCAAGTTCATAGGGTGCATGGATCACTAGCAAAACACATGGCAAATCTGAACTTAATGTTAACAGGCTGACACCAACATTATTTAGCAACTTGAGAGCAAGATTACAACAAGCTACATCAGGCTATAAATGCAACCAGGGGCATGGATGGATAAATCATGACATGTAGAACAAAACAACTTTAGTGAACATCTCCAGATTATGCATAAAATGACTTGTAGTAGCAGGTTTACATAGCATCATGATATGACAGATTCAGCCTAGCAAAACAGTAACAACAAGTACCCTACTTCACAAGCTTGATGCACTCACCACAAGGCACACAAAATACATGGATTGCACCACTATAATGATGGCATGATGTAGCTCAAAACTCATGTAGACATCAAGCTCATAGGATGCACACACAAAATGCAACGAAAAAGACAAATCACCAAGTTCTGTTAACAGACAGCAGTTAACATCATTCAGCACTCTTGCAACGATTATTAGGGCATCAAGATGATCTCAAACAAGCATGGCACAATGTAACAAAATGAAGAGCACCTCATGTTGAACATTTCGATATATTATATGCACAAATCGGAGCAGCACACATGAAGTTATGGCATGATGAACATGGAAACATAGTGCAATAATTAAGGGACGGTGAAAAACAACCTCCAGGAAAAGTCAACACGGGATCGAGCGAAGCGGGACGGCGAGATCTGGGGAGGCGGAGGCCTCCGTTTGGATCGCGGGACGGGTGGATCTGATCCACCTGCCCGGATCTGGCGATGGCGACGTCGGCGAAGCTCCGGCTCCGGCCGGCGCGGAGAGGGATGGCAAGGGCGGCAAGCTCCGGACGGGCGGCGGCCGATGGCGGCGGGGCGAGGTGGAGCTGAGGCGGGGCAGCGCGGCCCGCGGTGGCCGGCGCAGGAGAAGTCGGCGGAGGGCGCGCCGGCGAGGTGGTGGAGACGGCGGCGCTCGGGAGACCGAGGCGGCGGACGGCAAGGTCGGAGACAGGCTCGGGCGGCGGAGCGACGCATGGGCGGCAATGACTGGCGAGGAGGCGGCAGCGGAGGAGAGCGGTCGGCGCGGGGCGTCCGATGGTGAGGAAGGGCAGCGGGGCTGGCGATCTCGGGCTCCGGCGAGGCCCTGGTGACCCGGGCCCTAGATGGGCTCGGGCGGGCTCCGCGAGGGCCTGGCAGGCTGCGGCGGCGGGGGAGCTAGAGAGGCAACATGTGGCGGCGCGCGATTCGCTGGGGGCGGCGGCGGGACGCGTCCGGCCATCGGCGGACATGTCCAGCGGCGCGGAAGGAGGTGGACTAGGGTTAGGGCTGCGATTTGGACAGGGGAAAGCATAT
>NC_041389.1:51240089-51316997 GCF_002162155.2 Triticum dicoccoides
ATATATATATATATATATATATATATATATATATATATATATATATATATATATATATATATATATATATATATATATATATATAGGTAGAGGGAGCTAGGAGAGTCGAAATGAGGAGCGGTTTTCGCCCACACGATCGTTATCGAACAATCGAGAGCATGGAGGAGGTTTGGATGGCCTCATGGGCTGTGGTGAAGAGGGGTTGGGCTGCAAAGAGAGAGGGGTTTCGGGCTATGTGGTTAACCGTTGGGGCATCAACCAACCTCCAAATGGAACAAAATTTGACGGGCGGTCTACCGGTGCTATACCAAGGCCACTCGGCAAAGCTCGGTCCATTCCGAGAATGTTTTTATCCCGCTCACGAAACAAGGTCTGAGAGGGTCGACGGGGCACGTGCGAATGTGGTTGGGCTCAGAACGGACAACGGAGAGAACCGGCGGGACCCGAACGGATGCATGTTTTTAAAAGCATGCAGATGAAATGCAGATGATGAGATGGCAAAATGCAACACACAAGCAAATGACATGGCAACAACGACGAATGGCTGCAAGACACCTGGCGCATCGGGTCCAGGGCGTTACAACTCTCCTCCACTAATAAGAATCTCGTCTCGAGATCTTAGGAAGAAGACGGGAGAGAAAGAGGAATATGTGAAGCAAGAATGCAAGAGAGAAAAGAACAAAGTCGATAGTACTCGGGGAGAAAGATGAACGGCGAATATGACGAGAATCAAATGCTCATGGAAACAAGATAGACTCTGAAACCACTCCGGTTAGAACAAGATAGAAAAATAATATGAATCAAAAGAATTTGGGCAGCACTCCGGCTAAAAATGGAAGGAATAGAACATGACCTTCACAAGATGGGATGGCACTTGATGAGATGAACAATGCAATGCCTCCGGAAGAATTGAAAGAATTTAGTGAAAAGAACTTAGAAGGAAGGATTGAACGGAATTGTTGAGAAAATCAACAACGAAAGAATAAGCTTGTTGTGGACCTATGGAAAAAAATCTCAAAAATTGAGGTGAAACTCTGCCACAATCAAGTGTCTGAATAGCTGAGAAGAATGAAGCAATGGAAAAACTCCACTTCATAAGAAAACGGAGAATTAATTGCACTTCAAGACGTGAGAAGAAAAGATACTTGAACTCCTCCAACAAAATCTTGATGACCTCTTGAAAAATGAGTTAAATCATGAAGAACCACCATGAAGAACTCCGGTGACAAAAGAATGATGAGATAGACTGAAGGATGAAAAAAATAAAGATTCAAGCCTTGCGGTGATTTAGATGGAGGTTCCGACGAAATGGCCAAGGAAATTTGAACTCCGTAAAAGAAAAGACAAAAACACTTGGAACTAGAATTTATTCATCAAGAACAAACTCTGAAGGAAGGGATTACTTGACAACGATGAAGTAAGAATAAGAATTACGTTATGCTTATCCTCATCCCATTTAATTGATGACAAGCGGATTTGGCATGCAACTTATTCTTGTTGAAAAGGATTACGGGGGATATAGCACAAAACTTGAGGAAGTCTTCATGAACCACCGATAGGATTTGGAAAGAACGAATGAATTAATATGATAATCAAAGAAAAGAATCTGAAGGAACCACCGTAAGAATTCGAAAATGACTGATGAAAGGGAATGAATCACCGGGAAGAATTAGAAGAACCAATATGCTAGAGGGGATTTAGATGCAAAAGAACGAAGAGATCATGAGCTGATTAAACAACACTTGAACGAAGCACCGGGATAATTGGATAACGGTAGTTGAAATGTGAGGATGAAGAATTCTTCTGGAACGATGGCCTCCGATGAAAAGAAACAGGAAAACAACTCCTGACATGCTCCGGATGGGTAAGAAAACAATATCTGACAAATGGAATAATTCGAGAGGGTAACATGAAGCTAGAACCACGAATCTTTGAGAAAAACAGACAAGATTTTGGAGGAAAAACTCTTCTTCAGTCTTCAAATGACGATGAGAAACACCACCAAAATTACTGAGATACTCCGGGAGAATGAAAAGCGAAGAGGTTGAGCCAACAATGAAAAGAATTTGAAAATGATCTTGGAGAAGGCATGTGGCTGATGGGATCCATTCTTACATCACACTTGAAAAGAATTTGAGAATAACTCCGGGAGAATTAGAAGAGTCGGGTAAGATCCTGGGAAAAGACCCGTGGGTTAGGGCCCATTAGAAGAAAAACACCATCGAAAAAGGTTTGTTGAAGAGATAGATGATGCACCGGAACAATTGAAATATTTGAATGAGGTTACAACCTTGAATTAATTGGAACACAGACGAATCTCCTGAGATGTCTTCCGAACTCCGGAATGATTGAATGGCGAGAGGCAAACGAGCAAGGAGAACACTTGATCCAAGGAAAAGAATGTGATCAACCCGAAAAACATGAATTGAGTCCACCAGAGAAGAAAAAGAGATAAAGAATGTCAAACAAGGCGAGAATTCACCGGTTGAAGTAATTGAGAAAAGACTGAAGAGGCTCCGCACGGATGAAATTGATGGTCGAAAGAGACTCAGGCTCCAGGAAGAAGAGGGTGCGAGGGTGGGAAAACAAAGGCAACTTGGACGGGGGAAAACCGATGAATAACTTCAAAAGGAAACACCGGTTGAAAGAATGCAAATGCTTCGCACGAGTAGGATGGTTACTCGACTACGGACTCCGGCTCTGAGAAGAAGAAGGGTGGGCGGGTGGGAAAAGAAAACAACTGAGGATTGAACTTGGCAAAGATGAAGAGGCTCAAGTCAACCTGACGAGAAATGCACCGGATAAAAAAGAACTGAGAACCAACGATCGAAAAACCAAATGCGTGATCCTAAAGAAAGTTTGAAGGGGAAGAGGAGTAAGTCAAAACACCTACGTCAAGATTCCTCACCAGAGCGGCGAACGGGCTGAGGAGTAAGAAGAATTCCTACTCTCCAATATAACTAGACTCCAAAAATAGTTTTCTTCTAGACTCGACAACGGCTAACTACAAAAAATCAAGGGGGCTCATATGGTCGGTCGAGGCTCTGATACCAACTTATCACGCCCAATATGCGACCGTATCCTAAAGGATCTCGAAGGTCCCACCAATGATAGAAGCGCATATTGGAGACGCTTTTGCAAGGTGGATATCATTACATCGTACCATTACATAATAGTTGGCGATACATACAAGAGGCATACAAAGCCACACGAATACAACATCACCATACATATGTGCAACATCCGACTATGGATGAAACACAAACAGAAACTCAAACGACATCCACCCTGCTAGCCTATGCTGCTGACCTGGAACCTATCCCCTAATCGAAGAAGAAGCAGAAGAAGAACTCCAAAACAAGTAACCTCGGTCTCGCGTCAAGATCATCGCATAACCTGCACCTGCAACTGTTGTTGTAGTAATCTGTGAGCCACGAGGACTCAGCATTCCCATTACCATGGGTATCAAGACTAGCAAAGCTTAAATTGTAAGGAAGGGGTAAAGTGGTGAGGCTGTAGCAGCGACTAAGCAAGTATGGTGGCTAACATACGCAAATAAGAGCGAGAAGAGAAACAAACGGAATGGTCGTGAAGCTAGCAATGATCAAGAAGTGATCCTGAACTCCTACTTACGTCAAACATAACCCAAAACTGTGTTCACTTCCCGGACTCCGCCAAAAAGAGACCATCACGGCTACACACGCGGTTGATGCGTTTTAATTGAGTCAAGTGTCAAGTTATCTACAACCGGACGTTAACAAATTCCCATCTGCCACATAACCACGGGCACGGCTCTCAAAAGTTTATACCCTGCAGGAGTGTCCCAACTTAGCCCATCACAAGCTCTCACGATCAATGAAGGATATTCCTTCTCCCAGGAAGACCCGATCGGTCTCGGAATCCCGGTTTACAAGACATTTCGGCGATGGTACAACAAGACCAGCAAAGCCGCCCGACGTGCCGACAAATCCCGATAGGAGCTGCACATATCTCGTTCTCAGGGCACACCAGATAGGTCAGCCTACGAGTAAAAACAGACCTTGAGTTGCCCCGTGGTGGCCCTGCAGTCTGCTCGGTTTGGACCAACACTTGAAGGAGCACTGTCCCGAGGGGGGTTAAATAAAGATGACCCTCGGGCTTCGAAAACCCAAGCAAAAAAGGCTTACGTGAGGCAAATGGTAAAACCAAGGTTGGGGCTTGCTGGAGGAGTTTTATTCAAAGCGAACTGTCAAGGGGGTCCCATAAATCACCCAACCCCGTAAGGAACGCAAAATCAAGGAACATAACACCGGTATGATGGAAACTAGGGCAGCAAGAGTGGAACAAAACACCAGGCATAAGGCCGAGCCTTCCACCCTTTACCAAGTATATAGATGCATTAATTAAATAAGAGATATTGTGATATCCCAACATAATCCTGTCCATCATGGAGCAATTTTCAACTTCACCTGCAACTAATAACGATATAGGAGGGGCTGAGCAAAAGCGGTAACATAGCTAAGCAACGGTTTGCTAGGAAGGGTGAAAAGTTTAAAGGCTGGCATGGCAGTTTGGGAGTCTTGATCAACAATAGATAGGTAGCACAGCATAGCGATAGAATGAAGCAACTAGCATAGCAATGATTGTCGTGGTCTTCTCATGGGGGGGTGCAAGACGACATATGCCACGGGGTGGCTTCGTGTGAGGGCAAGACTGCTGCTGATAGGTCCGGGAGCGGGTATGCGAGTAGCACGCGGTGGTTTACCCAGCTTCGGAACTCTCCGGAGAGATAATACTCCTACTGCTGCATGTCTGAGTGTATCTGATATATCTAGTACAGAGTGCTCCTAGAGCTGTATCTGAGCTCAGTGCCATAAGCATCTGGCTTTGTATATGTCTCATATGTGTGTATGAGCTAGCTAGCTATTGGGCATGAGAAAGCTCCACCGTGAGTGAGCATGGGGCATGCGTGTGTGGCCTTGTGGCCGGCCAAGTGCATGTGGCGTGGCCATGTCCCTGGTGGATGGATGGATGGGTGCCTTATATAGGCATGGGGGTAGCTTACTACCTAAGCTAAGGTAGTGGACATGAGGGCATGGTGTGAGTGTCATGCTTGTCTCCTGGGTCACTTCATAAATAGTGCCCAGGGACAAGTGACACTGTACATGATGGCGTCGCGGTACAGCCGTCTCGTCCGTGGTTTGGCTGCCACGTCGGGGTCTTGTCGGTGTCGCTTCGGGCTGCAGTCGGCAGCCGGCTGGTTGGTGCAGTCGGCAGCCGGCTGGTTGTCGGAGTCGGCAGCCGGCTGGTTGTCATAGTCGGCAGCCGGCTAGAGCGGCCGGGCAGTCGGACTGAGGGGCTTTGCTAGCCCCGATGTCTTGAATTATCGTCTCGCCGTCTTCGGGGTATCCGTGTCCAATTACTCCAACAGTAGCCCCCAAGCCTCCGGGCAACTTGGCAAAGTTGGGCGGAGGTTTTTTGGCGAGTGTTCATGGAAATGATCATGAAAAAGACAAAGTTAGTCCACGCAGATATATCATGTGTTTGCTTTTAGCATTGCATGTTTTATGCGGAGGGTGCCGACTCGATTTCGTCCGAGCCCCCTAAATTTTTTTCGTGTTCCCTCCGCTTTTTGGCTTGAGCTCTCGCTTGCCGGACAGCCGCTCTGCGGTCTGTGGCTGAGAGTGGGCCGCGAAGTGGTGTACAGTACTCAGACTTTGAGAGCGGATTTATTCGAGCAGATACTCATAAAGGAAATGGTCGGGTCGCCCGAAGCGTTTTCTCTTCCCGGGCGTTTTTTCGCGTGGGCTGACCTCCAGCTTTTGCTCTTGCTAGCCGGACAGCCGCTCTGCGGTCTGTGGCTGAGAGGTGGGCCTTTGGTACTGCACACGCTACTAAGCCGTCTGCGGGAAAAAACGTCTCAGGCCAAGCGGCCAGCCCCCGGGCCAACTCTGGCTGGCGCCGGGGCGAACAGTGATGCAACTGCAATAAAAATGCGGAGATAGACCCCGATCATCGTTCGGGGTTATCCGTGCTTGCGTGATGCAAAAATATGCGAGTGAGGAGCTCACATTGATTTTCATGTAGCCGCGGTCGTCGAAGACAGCCGGTACGACTCGGCGCTCGCGGAGTGCGCCGGCGCACCCGCTGGGTGTGCCCTTCGAGCCCCCGGTGCTCGAAGAGGGGTCCCGGCCGATCAGGCTCGACCGGCCAGGCGAGGCGTCTTGCAACGCCCTTCTTCTTCTTTTTCTCTTCTGCCGGCTGCTGGCAGCCGGACAATACTCTTCTCTTGTCTGCAATCTTAGCGGGGGCGCGCCAGCGCACCCGCTGGGTGTAGCCCTCGAGATTCGGGCCGACTGCTGAGCAGTCGGGCCGGATCTCCCGGCAACTACTTTGTCTTCTTTCTCTCGTGGGTGCGTCAGCGCACCCGCTGGGTGTAGCCCTCGAGATTCGGGCCGACTGCTGAGCAGTCGGGCCAGATCTCCCGGCGACTACTGTGTCTTCTTCTTTTTCTTCTTCAGCCGGCTGGGCGGGCGGACCCCGACACAGCAGTCTGGCTCTTTGCAGCCGGCCAGGCAGCCAGCGGTCGGACGAACTTTTTTTTTTACAGTCAGCCGGCTGGAAATCCGGCCTGACTTTTCTTTCAGCCGGGTACGATTCTTTTCCAGCCGGCTACACCCTGCAGTCGGCCCACTTCTCTCTTTTCCTCCACCCGGCATCATTTTTTATCTCCATCCGGCATCCCTTGTTTTTTCTTTTTTTTTCAGCCGGCCCCTTGAGCAGCCGGCCACCCCTCTTTCTTTCTTTTTTTCTATTTTCTTCAGCCGGCGACAGAACGCGCGGGCGCAGTCGGCCTCAAGGCACACGGGGCGGGAGCTGGCAGGCGGACGGGTCGGAGGCGAAGTCGGCCTGCGCAGGCCGAAGACGGAGCCGGCGTGCGGGAGCCGGCCGGCGCGGGCCGGCGACGGAGCAGCGAGCCGGCCAGCGGCGCGCGGGCGACCGGGATGCGGGCGGAGCCGGCGCGGAGACTACGGAGGCCGGGCGCGACCTCAAGCCGGGCGGAGGAATGCGTGGGGCGCTGCAACCCAGCGGCCAGGCATGCGTGAAGCCGGCAGGCGCGGTGAGCTGGCAGGGGCTCGGGAGGCCAGCGAGCCGGCACGGGAAGGCGGCCGGAGGCGCGGCGACCCGGCAGGAAGCTCGAGAGGCCGGGAGGCAGGCGGAAACCAGCCTGCGTGGGTTGTGCCGGACTCGGCACCGACGGCGGAGACGGCGCAGCGACGCGGGAGGAGCCGGACTCGGCGCCGACGGCGGAGACGGCGCAGCGACGCGGGAGGAGCCGGACTCGGCGCCGACGGCGGAGATGGCACAGCGGCGCGGGAGGACCCGGACCAGGGGGGCGCGGAGCCGGACCCGGCGGGCGGGTGCGGGCACGGAGTCGGTTGGCCTGGCGCGGAGTCGGGGGGATGACGCGGTGGCGCTCCGGGGTGGAGCAGCGGACGAGCCGTGGAGGAGGTTTCGCGGCGACACGGGAGAGGAGGCCGTGGGAGGGGTTGGAGCAGAGCCACAGGAAGCCCGGTCCGGCGCATGCGTGCGGGATTGCACCGGAGGATGGAGAGGGCGAGGTGGGCACTCGGGGTCAAGGCAAGGATCCGGGGCGCGAGGGGATGCGGCGGAGCTGGAGCAGCACGGAGCAGCAGCCCAGCGCGCAGGGGGCTGCAGCAGCGCGCGGCCGCGGGAAGGAAGCAGCGAGGCTGAAGCAGCGGGCGGGGGCGGGCCGTACGCCGGACAGCCGTGGTGGAGCTGGCGCATGGCCGTGGATGGAGCAGCCTGCGTACTAGTCAATTGTCTGACTAATATATGGTCATTGTCTGTCCATAGTCTAGGAAGTGTACGACTATGGTAAGTGTTAGACTATGTATAGCTTCTGTACCTATGTACGTATATTGTACGTATTGTAACACAACCATTATATATAATGAGATAAGCCACCCTTAGAGGGTTGTGCTGGTTCCCAAAACTTATTGTCTTACATGATATCACGCTAGGTTACGATCGCTTCCGCTTCTAAACCCTAATACCCGCACCGCCGCAGCCGCCGCCGCCTTCACCGCCGCCGCCGCGCCACCGATCGCGCTGCCGCCGCGCCACCGATCGCGCCGCCGCCATGTCGAGCGCCGCCACCACCGGTTCCACTGCTGCGGGCTTCCTCCCGGCCTCTCTTGCGGCTCTGCTCAACCTCCCGCTCGATGCCGTCTCCGTTCCAGCTCCGATTGGGACAAGGAGCATCGGCTCCGTCTTCTCCACGCCGCCGGCGCCCTCGCTCGGGCGTGACCTCGTGGTCCACACCGCGGCGCCGCCGTCCACTGCGGACTCCGCAGGCGTCGTCCCGCCGCTCCTGCCGCAAGCGGATCACACCGTCCCGCTGGCGGGGTTGGCGGCGTCCGCCCCGGCCGCGGGCCTTGTGGCGTCCGCACCGGCCGCGAGCTTTGCGGCGCCCGCCCTGGCTGCGGTCCCGCCTCCTCCAGCATCGGCTTCGGTGCCTCCGGCTGCCTCCATGGTGTTTGCACCCCAGGCAGCCTCCTCGATGGGATCGTCTTCGCCGCCGCCGTTCCACTTCGATCATCTCATCACCATCAAGCTCTCCGCCGACAACTACATATTCTGGCGTGCGCAGGTTCTCCCGCTCTTGGGGAGTCACTACCTGCTAGGCTACGTCGACGGATCGCTTCCCTGCCCACCCGCGCTGGTAGACAGCGTGCAGGGTCCGGTCTACAATCCGGCCCATCGCGTCTGGACGGGGCAGGACCAGGCGAACCTCTCCTCCATCCAGGGGTCGCTCTCGCCGGCAGTTGCCGGCCTTGTTGTCTTCGCGAAGACGTCTTATGAGGCCTGGACCATCCTTGAGCGCACCTTTGCAGCGCAGTCCCAGGCTCGTGTCTCTGCACTCCGTCGTCAGCTTGGAGAGTGTCAGAAGCTTGACTCCACTGCCACTGAGTTCTACAACAAGGTCAAGGGCATCGCCGACACATTGGCCTCCATTGGACAGCCCCTCACCGACTCCGAGTTCAACTCGTTTATTGTCAATGGTCTTGATGAGGAGTATGATGCCTTAGTCGAGATCATCAACGAGCGGGGCAACTCGACACCCATGTTGGCACACGAGGTTTTCTCTCGGCTTCTTCTCACTGAGCAACGAGTCGAGACTCGCCGCACCAGGGGCACTGGCTCCCTCTCGGCCAACGTCGCCACCAAGGGTGGTCGCTCTTCTTCATCACCCCGGTCTCCCTTGGGGTTGCCACCGTCGCCCGCCTCAGCCCCCCCACCTACTGCGACCTTACCGGGGGCTGGCGGTCCACGTGTATGTCAGCTTTGTGGCCGCGATGGGCACTGGGCCTCCAAGTGTCATAAGCGCTTCCAGCGAAGCTTCCTTGGTCTTGGCAATGACGGCAAAGATACACGCAACAATGCCCATCAGGTCGCCATGGCTGATCGTCCCGCGCCGCAGAAGCACCAGGGACACACTCAGTCCTACTCCATCGATCCACACTGGTACATGGACTCTGGAGCGACAGAGCATCTGACCAGCGAGATGGGGAAGCTTCACACTCGTGAACCCTATCATGGCTCCGACAAGATCCACACCGCCAATGGAGCAGGTATGCACATCTCTCATATTGGTCAAGCATCTCTTCTCACTAGACATGCCAATAGGAGTCTTCAGCTTCGCAATGTTCTTCGAGTTCCATCTGTGACTCGTAATCTTCTTTCAGTTCCTAAACTCACACGTGATAATAATGTGCTTTGTGAATTTCACCCTTTTGATCTTTTTATTAAGGATCGGGGCACGAGGGACATTCTTCTTAGTGGGCGGTTGTGCCAAGGCCTCTACCGTCTGGAGCATCCTGGCGTCGCTCGCGTTTTCAGTGGAGTTCGGGTCTCTCCGTCACAGTGGCATGCTCGTCTTGGTCACCCGGCCACACCTATTGTCCGTCATATTTTGCGTCGTCATGAGCTTCCTAGTTTGTCTAGTAATAAAGATGTAGCAGTGTGTGATGCTTGTCAGCAGGGGAAGAGTCATCAACTTCCTTTTTCGGAGTCCAGTCGTGAGGTGAAACATCCTTTAGAACTTGTGTTTTCAGATGTATGGGGTCCTGCTCAGACTTCCGTCAGTGGTCATAATTACTATATCAGTTTCGTTGATGCTTATAGTCGCTTTACCTGGCTTTACCTTATTAAACGCAAATCTAATGTGTTTGATATTTTTGTTCAGTTTCAAAAACATGTTGAACGTCTTCTCAAGCACAAAATTGTTCATGTCCAGTCGGACTGGGGGGGCGAGTATCGCAACCTCAACTCCTTCTTTCAGTCGCTTGGGATAGCTCATCGTTTAGCATGTCCACATACACATCAGCAGAATGGTTCATTCGAACGTAAGCATCGTCATATTGTTGAAGTTGGTCTTACTCTTTTGGCCCATGCATCTGTTCCGTTTCGGTTTTGGAGTGATGCTTTCACCACTGCATGCTTTCTCATCAACCGTACTCCTACTCGTGTTTTAAACATGAAGACTCCCATTGAGGTTCTCCTTAATGAACAACCTGATTATACCTTTCTTAAGGTATTTGGGTGTGCTTGCTGGCCGCATCTTCGTCCATATAACAAGCGCAAGCTTGAGTTTCGTTCTAAGAAGTGTGTTTTTCTTGGCTATAGCTCTCTTCATAAAGGTTACAAATGTCTTCATGTTCCCACTAATCGTGTCTATATATCTCGGGACGTCGTGTTTGATGAGCATGTTTTTCCCTTTGCCAACCTTCCTGTGTCCACTGTCGAACCACCATCCCTGCATTCATCCTCTGTTGCTTCTGACCAATTTGATGATGTTGCATACTCTCCTTTGCTGTTACCTAACCATGGTGCAGGAACCGGACGTGGAGCTCGTTTGGAGCTGTTGGAGGATTCACCATCATCATCGTCGTCTTCTGGTGGGCACGTCGATCGCCCTATGTTGCATGGTATCGATTCGCGTGCCCATGCATGGTCACCCGACGAGCCCGTCGCGCCGAGCATCTCCACTGCTCGGTCCGCTACGCCAGCGATCGCCGAGTCTCCAGCGGCTCGGCCTTTTTCGCCAGCGGCCGCCGAGTCGCCCGCGGCTCGGCCTGTCACGCCGTCTTCGCCTGCGGCTTGGGTCCTCACGTCGCCTTCATCAGCGGATCGGCCCGCGACACCGGCCGTTCCACGACCCACTATGCCGAGCTCGCCATCGGCCCGGTCTGTGATGCCGGAGTCGCCAGCTGCTTCGTCTGCTCTGCCGGTTTCGCCGGTGGGCCGGCCTTCTTCGCCGACCGAGTCCGAGGCTACCGTGACTGGCTCCTCGTCACCGGCTGACTCGTCAACGTCGCCGTCCTCCAGCCCGTTGCAGGCTGCTCCGTCGACCTCGGTGGTTCCTGTGTCTCGACCACATACACGCAGTCGCAGTGGCATTTTCAAACCTAAGGAACGTACGGATGGTACGGTTGCTTGGTTGGCTGCTTGTTTGGCTACTGCTGTTGCGGATCCATCTTCTGAGCCTCACTCATATTTGGCTGCCCTGCGCATTCCACATTGGCGAGAGGCTATGGAGCAGGAGTTTCATGCTCTTCTTCGTAACAAGACATGGACTCTCGTTCCTCCACCACCACGGGTAAATGTTATTGACTCAAAATGGGTATTCAAAGTGAAGAAGCATTAGGATGGATCTATTGAGCGTTACAAAGCGCGACTTGTTGCTCGCGGTTTTCGGCAGCGTCATGGTCTTGACTATGAGGACACCTTCAGTCCTGTCGTCAAGCCTACCACTATTCGGCTTCTTCTCTCCATTGCTGTTTCTCGTGGTTGGTCACTTCGTCAACTTGATGTGCAGAATGCTTTTCTACATGGATTTTTGGAGGAAGAGGTTTATATGAAACAGCCGCCTAGTTTCTCTGATCCTGATCGTCCTGACTATATCTGTCGTCTTTCCAAAGCACTATATGGTTTGAAGCAAGCTCCTCGTGCCTGGCATGCCCGCCTTGCCTCTGCCCTTCGTGCTCATGGGTTTGTGCCGTCCACTGCTGACACTTCATTATTTCTTCTACAGAAGCCAGAAGTCACTATGTATCTTTTGGTATATGTCGATGATATTATCCTTGTCAGCTCTTCTCAGTATGCTGCTGATGCTCTTGTCTGCTCTCTTGGTGCTGATTTTGCGGTCAAAGATCTTGGGAAGCTTCACTACTTTCTTGGAGTTGAGGTCACTTCTCGTGCTACTGGTCTTGTCCATACGCAGAAGAAGTACTCCTTGGAGTTGTTACAAAGAGCCGGCATGCTGAAGTGCAAACCGACCACCACACCCATGTCGTCTACCGACAAGATAACAGCTGTTGATGGTGAGCTTTTGTCTCCTGCGGATGCCATAGAGTACAGGAGCATTGTTGGTGGACTTCAGTACTTGACGATCACGAGACCAGATATCTCTTATGCTGTTAACAGGGTTTGTCAGTATCTTCAGGCTCCCAGAGATACTCATTGGGCTGCTGTTAAACGCATTCTTCGTTATGTTCAGTTCACCCTGACATTTGGTATGCATATTCGGCCGACTTCCTCTCGGGTCCTTTCGGCCTTCTCTGATGAAGATTGGGCTGGTAGCCCAGATGACAGGCGATCCACGGGGGGTTATGCAGTATTCTTTGGCTCTAATTTGATCGCCTGGAGTGCTCGGAAACAGGCTACTGTGTCACGTAGCAGTACTGAAGCTGAGTACAAGGCTGTGGCTAATGCTACTGCAGAGATTATTTGGGTGCAGTCTTTGCTTCAGGAGTTGGGTTTGTCTCAACCACAGCCTCCTATTCTTTGGTGTGATAACATTGGTGCTACATACCTTTCTGCAAATCCAGTATTTCATGCCCGAACGAAACACATTGAAGTTGACTATCATTTTGTACGGGGACGTGTATCACAGAAGCAACTCCAGATCAAGTTTATCTCATCTAAGGATCAACTTGCAGACATCTTCACTAAGCCTTTACCACTGCCACAGTTTGAGGCTTGTAGGCGCAATCTTACCCTTCTCAGTTCTTTAGAAAGTGGCTAAGATTGAGGGAGGGTGTTAGACTATGTATAGCTTCTGTACCTATGTACGTATATTGTACGTATTGTAACACAACCATTATATATAATGAGATAAGCCACCCCTAGAGGGTTGTGCTGGTTCCCAAAACTTATTGTCTTACAGTAAGAGGATTTTCTGGCTTGTGTATCGCAAGTATCAGCCATGGTTTGACAAATGGTTTGACCAGCTTGCTGGCTAGCGTGTATGGTGGAGCGACCATGTGCTACGGCCGGAGCTACACGAGCGTGGAGAGGAGCAGACGCGAGCAGCGCGCGGACGGACACGGCCGACCGAAGCGAGGCCCCGCGCACAGGTGCGCGCGGACGGACGGCCGGCGTCGTAACTGTGGCGGTGAAGAAGGCGGCGAGGCTGACGACGAGGACGCGCCGTCCCGCGCGGCCGCTCCAGGGGCGGGTCAAAGTCGAGCCCCCGAGCGTACCGGAGAGATGGCGCGACGCCGCGGCGGTGGAGACAAAGATGGTCCCGCCCGGACTGCGAAACCAGCAGCAGCGCGGTAGCATAGTACCGCCCCACGGTGGGCGCCAAATGTCGTGGTATTCTCACGGAGGGGGTGCAAGACGACATATGCCACAGGATGGCTTCGTGTGAGGGCAAGACTGCTGCTGATAGGCCCGGGAGCGGGTATGCGAGTAGCACGCAATGGTTTACCCAACTTCAGAGCTCTCCGGAGAGATAATACTCCTACTGCTGCATGTCTGAGTGTATCTGGTATATCTAGTACAGAGTGCTCCTAGAGCTGTATCTGAGCTCAGTGCCATAAGCATTTGGCTTTGTATATGTCTCATATGTGTGTATGAGCTAGCTAGCTAGTGGGCATGAGAAAGCTCCACCGTGAGCGAGCATGGGGCATGCGTGTGTGGCCTTGTGGCCGGCGAAGTGCATGCGGCATGGCCATGTCCCTAGTGGATGGATGGATGGGTGCCTTATATAGGCATGGGGGTAGCTTACTACCTAAGCTAAGGTAGTGGACATGAGGGCATGGTGTGGGTGTCATGCTTCTCTCCTGGGTCACTTCATAAATAGTGCTCAGGGACAAGTGACACTGTACATGATGGCGTCGTGGTACAGCCGTCTTGTCCGTGGTATGGCCGCCACGTCGGGGTCTTGTCGGTGTCGCTTCGGGCTGCAGTCGGCAGTCTCCTGGTTGGTGCAGTCGGCAGCCGGCTGGTTGTTGGAGTCGCAGCCGGCTGGTTGTCGTAGTCGGCAACCGGCTAGACCGGCCGGGCAGTCGGACTGAGGGGCTTTGCTAGCCCCGATGTCTTGAATTATCATCTCGCCGTCTTCGGGGTATCCGTGTCCAATTACTCCGACAATGATAGTAGTGAGATCTAGGATAACGGTCATCTTGCTTGAAATCCCACTAGGAAGAAGAAAGAGTCCATGAAGAAGATGAAGCCACGAAGATGAACCAAGGTAGACGAACGAATCCTCACGATCGCAACGAAAGAGGAACTAACGAGAAGGAGCACAACCGGAAAAAGCAAGCAACAAGGTAAACACACAACACATAGACATGGCATGATGCTCAACCAAGTATGATGCATGACAAAGGCTATGTGAGGCTACTCATGGCAAGAGATGATGCATACAAGAGCAACACATCAAAGCAAGTTTAAATGAGGCCGGAAACAACATATAATAAATCCGGTAAGTCCTCACATGCAAATGTCGAAGTTGGTCCAGATCTCAATAAACCTTATGTTCAAGTTGTTAAACAGCAAGTTAAGATGCACCAAGATGATCTATACGAAATTCTAGTCAAGTTACCATATAAAGTTCATTTAGTTCGGAGCTATGGCCTAGAAGATATGAGCAAAACAAGTTAAACATGGCATTGATGCAAAATGTATACAAACATCAAGCAAACACCTCAAAACATGGATGCAACTTGATAAGACAAAACTACATGCAAATCTAAGCAAGTTTCATATAGAGAACACTCAAAACGGAGCAACGGTTCAACACATACACATAAAACAAGTTTAAAGGACAAACTGTCCAAAATAGCAACTAGGCATCTAGAAAGCATCAAAACAATATGCTACAGCACCTCAACATGAAAAAAAATGTCATGTACATGATGTACAAATGAAGCTTATCAAAACATGAACAGTAAGATATCTCCAGAAATCACTCGAACATGCTCAAAAGGTCATGGCAAGATTGCAAATAATAATAGTTTCACAGACTTTGCAGAAATCACTGAACATGGCAGAAATAACATCAGGTTGCAATGTTTATAGCTATAAAACAACATACTACAGGAACTTATCATGGCAAACAAAGGCATGGCATGCTGATACTAAAAACAAAGAATAAAACTCCCTTACAGAACTAATTCAAAAGATTAACAGAAAACATGGTAGCATCCATGCAAACATGGCAAATGATATGAGAAATTCAGAATAACAGTACATGGCAGAAACAACGATAAGTAGGCATGTTGGTCAGCTTGTACCACCCTCCAAAGAGCATTTCATGGCATGACAAGATGACCAACAGTAATAAGACACATTTAT
Organism: Triticum dicoccoides; assembly: GCF_002162155.2. NCBI lineage: Eukaryota > Viridiplantae > Streptophyta > Magnoliopsida > Poales > Poaceae > Triticum > Triticum dicoccoides. The sequence goes on from NC_041389.1 coordinate 51,255,738, forward strand.
GAAGCTAAGAATGGCAAGATCAAGTTCATAGGGTGCATGGATCACTAGCAAAACACATGGCAAATCTGAACTTAATGTTAACAGGCTGACAGCAACATTATTTAGCAACTTGAGAGCAATATTACAACAAGCTACATCAGGCTATAAATGCAATCAGGGGCATGGATGGATAATGCATGACATGTAGAACAAAACAACTTTAGTGAACATCTCCAGATTATGCATAAAATGACTTGTAGTAGCAGGTTTACATAGCATCATGATATGACAGATTCAGCCTAGCAAAACAGTAACAACAAGTACCCTACTTCACAAGCTTGATGCACTCACCACAAGGCGCACAAAATACATGGATTGCACCACTGTAAAGATGGCATGATGTAGCTCAAAACTCATGTAGACATCAAGCTCATAGGATGCACACACAAAATGCAACGAAAAAGACAAATCACCAAGTTCTGTTAACAGACAGCAGTTAACATCATTCAGCACTCTTGTGACGACTATTAGGGCATCAAGATGATCTCAAACAAGCATGGCAGAATGTAACAAAATGAGGATCAACTCATGATGAACATTTTGATATATTATATGCACAAATCGGAGCAGCACACATGAAGTTATGACATGATGAACAGGGCAACATAGTGCAAAAATTAAGGGACGTTGAAAAACAACCTCCAGGAAAAGTCAACGCGAGATCGGGCGAAGCGGGACGACGAGATCTGGGGAGGCGGAGGCGTCCGTTTGGATCGCGGGATGGGTGGATCTGATCCACCCGCCCGGATCTGGCGATGGCGACGCCGCGAAGCTTCGGCTCCGGCCGGTGCAGAGAGGGACAGCAAGGGCGGTGAGCTCCGGACGGGCGGCGGCCGAAGGCGATGGGGCGAAGTGGAGCTGAGGTGGCGCGGCGCGGCCCGCGGTGGCCGGCATAGGCGAATTCGGCGGAGGGCGCGCCGGCGAGGTGGCGGAGACGGCGGCGCTCGGGAGACCGAGGCGGCGGACGGCGAGGTCGGAGACGGGCGCGGGCGGAGGAGCGGCGCATGGGCGGTGATGACTGGCGAGGAGGCGGCGGCGGAGGCGAGAGGTCGGCGCGGGGCGTCCGATGGTGAGGAAGGGCGGCGGGGCCGGCGTTGTCAGGCTCCAGCGAGGCCCTGGTCGCCGGCGTCGGGTCGGGCGCTTGGGCGGCGGGCGGCGGAGCATGGGGTACGACCCGGGCCCCAGATGGGCTCGGGCGGGCTCCGCGAGGGCCTGGCGGGCTGCGCCGGCGGGGGAGCCAGGGAGGCGACATGTGGTGGCGCGTGCTTTGCTGGGGGCGGCGGCTGGATGCGTCCGGCCATCGGCGGACATGTCCGGTGGCGCGGAAGGAGGTGGACTAGGGTTAGGGCTGCGATTTGGACGGGAGAAAGCATATATATAGGTAGAGGGGGCTAGGAGAGTCGAAATGAGGAGCGGTTTTTACCCACACGATCGTGATTGAACGATCGAGAGCATGGAGGGGGTTTGGATGGCCTCATGGGCTGTGGTGAAGAGGGGTTGGGCTGCAAAGAGAGAGGGGTTTCGGGCTATGCGGTTAACCGTTGGGGCATCAAACAACCTCCAAATGGAATGAAATTTGACGGGCGGTCTACCGGTGCTATACCAAGGCCACTCGGCAAAGCTCGGTCCATTCCAAGAACGTTTTTATCCCGCTCACGAAACCATGTCTGAGAGGGGTGACGAGGCACGTGCGAATGTGGTTGGGCTCAGAACAGACAACAGAGAGAACCGGTGGGACCTGAACGGATGCATGTTTTTAAAAGCATGCATATGAAATGCAAATGATGACATGGCAAAATGCAACACACAAGCAAATGACATGGAAACAACGATAAATAGCTGGAAGACACCTGGCGCATCGGATCCAGGGCGTTACAACTCTCCTCCACTAATAAGAGATCGCGTCCTGAGATCTTAGGAACAAGACGGAAGAGAAAGAGGAATATGTGAAGCAAGAATGCAAGAGAGAAAAGAACAAAGTCGATAGCACTCGGGTAGAAAGATGAACGACGAATATGACGAGAATCAAATGCTCATATAAACAAGATAGACTCTGAAACCACTCCAGTTAGAACAAGATAGAAAAGGAATATGAATCAAAAGAATTTGGGCAGCACTTCGGCTAAAAATGGAAGGAATAGAACATGAACTTCACAAGATGGGATGGCACTTGATGAGATGAACAACGCAATGCCTCCGGAAGAATTGAAAGAATTGAGTGAAAAGAACTTAGAAGGAAGGATTGAACGGAATTGTAGAGAAAATCAACAACGAAAGAATAAGCTTGTTGTGGACCTATGGAAAAGCATCTCAAAAATTGAGGTGAAACTCTGCCACAATTAAGTGTCTGAATAGCTGAGAAGAATGAAGCAATGGAAAAATTCCACTTCAGAAGAAAACGGAGAATTAATTGCACTTCGAGACGTGAGAAGAAAAGATACTTGAACTCCTCCAACAAAATCTTGATGACCTCTTGAAAAATGAGTTAAATCATGAAGAACCACCATGAAGAACTCCGGTGACAAAAGAATGATGAGATAGACTGAAGGATGAAAAAAGAAAGATTCAAGCCTTGCGGTGATTTAGATGGAGGTTCCGACGAAATGACCGGGGAAATTTGAACTCCGTAAAAGAAAAGACGAAAACACTTGGAACTAGAATTTATTCATCAAGAACAAACTCTGAAGGAAGGGATTACTTGACGATGATGAAGTAAGAATAAGAATTACGTTATGCTTATCCTCATCCCATTAAATTGATGACAAGCGGATTTGGCATGCAACTTATTCTTGTTGAAAAGGATTACGGGGGATATAGCACAAAACTTGAGAAAGTCTTCATGAACCACCGATAGGATTTGGAAAGAACGAATGAGTTAATATGATAATCAAAGAAAAGAATCTGAAGGAACCACCGTAAAAATTCAAAAATGACTGATGAAAGGGAATGAATCACCGGGAAGAATTAGAAGAACCAATATGTTAGAGGGGATTTAGATGCAAAAGAACAAAGAGATCATGAGCCGATTAAAGAACACTTGAACGAAGCACCAGGATAATTGGATAACGGTAGCTGAAATGTGAGGATGAAGAATTCTTCTGGAATGATGGCCTCCGATTAAACGAAACGGGAAAACAACTCCTGACATGCTCCGGATGGGTAAGAAAACAATATCTGACAAATGGAATAATTCGAGAGGGTAACATGAAGCTAGAACCACGAATCTTCAAGAGAAATAGACAAGATTTTGGAGGAAAAACTCTTCTTCAGTCTTCAAATGATGACGAGAAACACCACCAAAATTACTGAGATACTCCGGGAGAATGAAAAGCAAAGAGGTTGAGACAACAATGAAAAGAATTTGAAAACGATCTTGGAGAAGGCATGTGGCTAATGGGATCCATTCTTACGTCACACTTGAAAAGAATTTGAGAATAACTCCGGGAGAATTAGCAGAGTAAGGTAAGATCCTGGGAAAAGACCTGTGGGTTAGGGCCCACTAAAAGAAAAACACCGTCAAAAAAGGATTGTTGAAGCGATAGATGATGCACCGGAACAATTGAAATATTTGAATGAGGTGACAACCTCGAATTAATTGGAACACAGATGAATCTCCTGAGATGTCTTCCGAACTCCGGAATGATTGAATGGCGAGAGGCAAACAAGCAAGGAGAACACTTGATCCAAGGAAAAGAATGTGATCAACCCGAAAAACTTGAATTGAGTCCACCAGAGAAGAAAAGGAGATGAAGAATGTCAAACGAGGCGAGAATTCACCGGTTGAAGTAATTGACGAAAGACTGAAGTGGCTCCGCACGAATGAAATTGATGGTCGAAAGAGACTCAGGCTCCGAGAAGAAGAGGGTGGGAGGGTGGGAAAGGCAACTTGGAAGGGGGAAACCGATGAATAACTTCGAAAGGAAACACCGGTTGAAATAATGCAAATGCTTCGCACGATTAGGATGGTTACTCGATTACGGACTCCGGCTCCGAGAAGAATAAGGGTGGGCGGGTGGGAAAAGAAAACAACTGAGGATTGAACTTGGCAAAGATGAAGAGGCTCGAGTCAACTTGACGAGAAATGCACCGGATAAAAAAGAACTGAGAACCAACGATCGGAAAACCAACTGCGTGATCCTAAAGAAAGTTTGAAGGGGAAGAGGAGTAAGTCAAAACACCTACGTCAAGATTCCTCACCAGAGCGACGAACGGGCTGAGGAGTAAAAAGAATTCCTACTCTCCGATATAACTAGACTCCGAAAACAGTTTTCTTCTAGACTCGACATCGGCCAACTACAAAAAATAAAGGGGGCTCATATGGTCGGTCGAGGCTCTGATACCAACTTATCACGCCCAATATGCGACCCTATCCTAAAGGAACTCGAAGGTCCCACCAATGATAGAAGCGCATATTGGAGACGGTTTTGCAAGGTGGATATCATTACATCGTACCATTACATAATAGTTGGGGATACATACAAGAGGCATACACAGCCACATGAATACAACATCACCATACATATGTGCAACATCCGTCTACGGATAAAACACAAACAGAAACTCAAACGACATCCACCCTGCTAGCCTGTGCTGCTGACCTGGAACCTATCCCCTGACCTGGAACTCCAAAACAAGTAACATCGCTCTCGCGTCAAGATCATCGCATAACCTGGACCTGCAACTGTTGTTGTAGTAATCTGTGAGCCACGAGGACTCAGCAATCCCATTACCATGGGTATCAAGACTAGCAAAGCTTAAATGGTAAGGAAGGGGTAAAGTGGTGAGGTTGTAGCCGCGACTAAGCAAGTATGGTGGCTAACATACGCAAATAAGAGCGAGAAGAGAAACAAACGGAATGGTCGTGAAGCTAGCAATGATCAAGAAGTGATCCTGAACTCCTACTTACGTCAAACATAACCCAAAACCGTGTTCACTTCCCGGACTCCGCCGAAAAGAGACCATCACGGCTACACACGCGGTTGATGCGTTTTAATTGAGTCAAGTGTCAAGTTATCTACAACCAGACATTAACAAATTCCCATCTGCCACATAACCGCGGGCATGGCTCTCGAAAGTTTATACCCTGCAGGGGTGTCCCAACTTAGCCCATCACAAGCTCTCACAGTCAACGAAGGATATTCCTTCTCCCAGGAAGACCCGATCAGTCTCGGAATCTCCGTTTACAAGACATTTCGACGATGGTAAAACAAGACCAGCAAAGCCGCCCGATGTGCCGACAAATCCCGATAGGAGCTGCACATATCTCGTTCTCAGGGCACACCGGATAGGTCAGCCTACGAGTAAAAACAGACCTTGAGTTGCCCCGTGGTGGCCCTGTAGTCTGCCCGATTTGGACCAACACTTGAAGGAGCAGTGGCCCGAGGGGGGTTAAATAAAGATGACCCTCGGGCTCCGGAAACCCAAGGGAAAAAGGCTTAGGTGAGGCAAATCGTAAAACCAAGGTTGGGCCTTGCTGGAGGAGTTTTATTCAAAGCGAACTGTCAAGGGGGTCCCATAAATCACCCAACCGCGTAAGGAACGCAAAATCAAGGAACATAACACCGGTATGATGGAAACTAGGGCGGCAAGAGTGGAACAAAACACCAGGCATAAGGCCGAGCCTTCCACCCTTTACCAAGTATATAGATGCATTAATTAAATAAGAGATATTGTGATATCCCAACATAATCTTGTCCATCATGGAGCAATCTTCAACTTCACCTGCAACTAACAACGATATAGGAGGGGCTGAGCAAAAGCGGTAACATAGCCAAGCAACGGTTTGCTAGGAAGGGTGAAAAGTTTAAAGGCTGACATGGCAGTTTGGGAGGCTTGATCAACAATAGATAGGTAGCACAGCATAGCGATAGAACGAAGCAACTAGCATAGCAATGATAGTAGTGAGATCCAGGGTAACGGTCATCTTGCCTGAAATCCCGCTAGGAAGAAGAATGAGTCCATGAAGAAGATGAAGCCACGAAGATGAACCAAGCGTAGACGAACGAATCCTCACAATCGCAACGAAATAGGAACTAACGAGAAGGAGCACAACCGGAAAGAAGCAAGCAACAAGGTAAACACACAACACATAGACATGGCATGATGCTCAACCAAGTATGATGCATGACAAAGGCTATATGAGGCTACTCATGGCAAGAGATGATGCATACAAGAGCAACACATCAAAGCAAGTTTAAATGAGGCCGGAAACAACGTATAATAAATCCGGTAAGTCCTCATATGCAAATGTCGAAGTTGGTCCAGATCTGAATAAACCTTATGTTCAAGTTGTTAAACAGGAAGTTAAGATGCACCAAGATGATCTACGCGAAATTCTAGTCAAGTTACCATATAAAGTTCATTTAGTTCGGAGCTATGGCCTAGAAGATATGAGCAAAACAAGTTAAACATGGCATTGATGCAAAATGTATACAAACATCAAGCAAACACCTCAAAACATGGATGCAACTTGATAAGACAAAACTACATGCAAATCTAAGCAAGTTTCATATAGAGCACACTCAAAACGGAGCAACGGTTCACCACATACACATAAAACAAGTTTAAAGGACAAACTATCCAAAACAGCAACTAGGCATCTAGAAAGCATCAAAACAATATGCTACAGCACCTCAACATGAAAAAAAATGTCATGTACATGATGTACAGCTGAAGCTTATCAAAACATGAACACTGAGATATCTCCAGAAATCACTCGAACATGCTCAAAAGGTCATGGCAAGATTGCAAATTATAACAGTTTCACAGACTTTGCAGAAATCACTGGACATGGCAGAAATAACATCAGGTTGCAATGTTTATAGCTGTAAAACGACATGATATAGGAACTTATCATGGCAAACAAAGGCATGGCATGCTGATACTAAAGACAAAGAACAAAACTCCCTTACAGAACTAATTCCAAAGATTAACAGAAAACATGGTAGCATCCATGCAAACATGGCAAATGATATGACAGGTTCAGAATAACAGTACATGGTAGGAACAACGATAAGTAGGCATGTTGGTCAGCTTGTACCACCCTCCAAAGAGCATTTCATGGCATGACAAGATGACCAACTGTAATAAGACACATTTATGAAGCTAAGAATGGCAAGATCAAGTTCATAGGGTGCATGGATCACTAGCAAAACACATGGCAAATCTGAACTTAATGTTAACAGGCTGACAGCAACATTATTTAGCAACTTGAGAGCAATATTACAACAAGCTACATCAGGCTATAAATGCAACCAGGGGCATGGATGTATAAAGCTTGACATGTAGAACAAAACAACTTTAGTGAACATCTCCAGATTATGCATAAAATGACTTGTAGTAGCAGGTTTACATAGCATCATGATATGACAGATTCAGCCTAGCAAAACAGTAACAACAAGTACCCTACTTCACAAGCTTGATGCACTCACCACAAGGCACACAAAATACATGGATTGCACCACTGTAAAGATGGCATGATGTAGCTCAAAACTCATGTAGACATCAAACTCATAGGATGCACACACAAAATGCAACGAAAAAGACAAATCACCAAGTTCTGTTAACAGACAGCAGCTAACATCATTTAGCACTCTTGCAACGATGATTAGGGAATCAATATGATCTCAAACAAGCATGGACCAATGTAAAAATATGAGGAGCACCTCATGATGAACATTTCGATATATTATATGCACAAATCGGAGCAGCACGCATGAAGTTATGGCATGATGAACAAGGCAACATAGTGCAAAAATTAAGGGACTTGGTGAAAAACAACCTCCAGGAAAGTCAACGCGGGATCGGGCGAAGCGGGAAGGCGAGATACGGGGAGGCGGAGGCGTCCGTTTGGATCACGGGACGGGTGGATCTGATCCACCCGCCCAGATCTAGCGATGGCGACGCTGGCGAAGCTCCGGCGAGCTCCGGCGAGCTCCGGCTCCGGCCGGCGCGGAGGAGGACAGCAAGGGCGGCGAGCTCCGGACGGGCTGCGGCGGGGCGAGGCAGAGCTGAGGCGGGGCAGCGCGGCCCACGGTGTCGACGCAGGCAAAGTCGGCGGAGGGCGCGCTGGCGAGGTGGCGGAGACGGCGATGCTCGGGAGACCGAGGCGGCGGACGGCGAGGTCGGAGACGGGCACGGGCGGCGGAGCGGCGCATGGGCGGCGATGACCGGCGAGGAGGCGACGGTGGAGGCGAGCGGTCGGCGCGGGGCGTCCGATGGCGAGGAAGGGCAACGGGGCCGGCAATGTCAGGCTCCGGCGAGGCCCTGGTCGCCGGCGACGGGTCGGGCGCTTGGGCGGCGGGCGGCGGAGCATGGGGTCTGACCCGGGCCCCAAATGGGCTCGGGCGGGCTCTGCGAGGGCCTGGTGTGCTGCAGCGGTGGGGGATCCAGGGAGGCAACATGTGGCAGCGCGCGATTCGCTGGAGGTCGCGGCTGGACGCGTCCGGCCGGCGGCGCGGAAGGAGGTGGACGAGGGTTAGGGCTGCGATTTGGACGGGGAAAGCATATATATAGGTAGGGGAGCTAGGAGAGTCCAAATGAGGAGCGGTTTTCGCCCACACGATCGCGACCGAATGACCGAGAGCATGGAGGGGGTTTGGATGGGCTCACGGGCTGTGGTGAAGAGGGGTTGGGCTTCAAAGAGATAGGGATTTCGGGCTACACGGTTAACCGTTGGGGCATCAAACGACCTCCAAATGGAACAAAATTTGATGGGCGCTCTACCTGTGCTATACCAAGACCACTCGGCAAACCTCGGTCCATTCCGAGAATGTTTTTATCCCGCTCACAAAACAAGGTCTGAGAGGGGTGACGGGGCACGTGCGAATGTGGTTGGGCTCAAACCGGACAACGGAGAGAACCGGCAGGACCCGAACGGATGCATGTTTTTAAAAGCATGCAGATGAAATGCAGATGATGACATGGCAAAATGCAAGACGCAAGCAAATGACATGGCAACAACGATGAATAGTTGGAAGACACCTGGCGCATCGGATCCGGGGCGTTACAGGCTGTGTTATGTTTATCTGCAGCTCAAGATGCCGGGTCATAAGGGCACCACCACAGTGCATGGGAGTCGGAAGATATCCTTGGAATGTGAGAAAGGCGATGATGCTTATGCTGAGTCTGTTGGTGCAACAGAGGAGCTGAAGTACTACAAGGACAATGTTGACCCAGCGAACATGGCGTCTTTAAAGAAGCGAACGACAGAACATGAGCCGATGATGAAGTTTAAGTTGGCCGATGACACCAAGCTTGTTGACTTTATTCCAGGCGACTCATCTAAGCAGTTCAATATCAGTGCTAATCTGGATCCCAAATAGGAAAGCGCGCTCATCGAGTTCATCCATTAGAACCAGGACATCTTTGCATGGAAACATTCTAACACGTCAGGTGTACCAAGAGAACTCGCTGAGCACACTCTCAATATTGATCCAAAATTTAAGCCGGTCAAGCAGTTTCTTCGATGGTTCAATGAAGAGAGGCGTAAATCCATTGGTGAGGAAGTGGCCCGGCTCTTGGCGGTTGGGTTCATTGTTGAAGTTTTTCATCCAGAGTGGTTGGCTAACCCGGTGCTTGTGCTTAAGAAGAACGACACCTGGCGTATGTGTGTGGATTAAATGGACTTAAACAAGGCTTGTCCGAATGATCCCTTTGCTCTCCCTCGTATTGATCAAATCATTGATGCTACGGCGGGTTGTGAGTGTTTGAGCTTTTTGGATGCTTATTCTGGTTATCATCAGATCAAGATGGCAGTTAAGGACCAAGAGAAGACGGTTTTTATTACTCCATTTGGAGCCTTCTGCTATGTATCTATGCCTTTTGGGCTTAAGAGTGCCCAGGCGACTTATCAGCGATGTGTGCAGAACTGTCTTCACAATCAGACTGGGTGCAATGTTCATGCTTACGTGGACGACATTGTGGTAAAGTCCAGAGAGAAGGAGACCTTGATAGATGATCTGAAGGAAACCTTTGATAATCTTCGGGTCTACAAGATGATGCTTAACCCGGCCAGGTGCGTTTTTGGTGTGCCAGTAGGCAAGCTTTTGGGTTTTCTGGTTCCTAACAGAGGCATTGAGGCTAACCCAGAGAAGATCAAGGAAATCACCTCTTTGGCTAAGCCGGCGTGTATTAATGATGTTCAGCGTTTGGTGGGTCGTATCGCCGCTTTAAGCCGGTTCATAAGCCGATTGGACAGAGATGTAGATGCCTGAAGAGAAGCCGGACAACACATATTGGACTATTCACTTTGATGGGTCTAGGCAATTGGAGGGCTCGGGGGCTGGAGTTGTTTTAGCTTCCCCTCGAGGTGACAAATTTTGTTATGTGCTATGGTTGATGTTTCCCTATACTAACAATGTAGTTGAGTATGAGGACTTGCTCCATGGTCTTCGGATGGCTAAGGAGATGAGCTTAAGCTGGGTAAGGTGCTTTGGCGACTCAGATTTGGTGGCTCAACAAGTATCAGGCAAGTGGGATTCCAAGGATCCTCTCATGGCGGCTTATCGCCGTGAGGTTGATGCCATTGCTGGACACTTCAAGGGTTACCAAGTGGAGCACATTGATCGCAGAAAGAATGAGGCGGCTGATGCTTTAAGCCGGCTGGGGTCTCAACGTAAGCCGGTGCCACCTAACACTTTCTTGGATATTCTGCATAACCCTTCTGTCAAATTACCTACATAGGAAGACTTGGTTGTTCCTGACCCGAGGGCACAATTGGTGGCGGCTCTTCATGTCATCCCATATTGGACAGTGCCATATTTGGCTTACATGACCCAGGGTGAGTTTCCTGCGGATGAAACCTTGGCCAGGCAGATAACCCGGCAGTCTAAGTTAATGACAATTGCCAATGGCGTGTTGCATCATCGCAGTGTCACTAGAGCTTTTCAACAATGTGTTTCCCCTGAGAAAGGTCAAGAAATTCTTCGTGAGATTCATGAAGGAGATTGTGGCCATCATGCCGGTTCAAAGTCTCTTGTGGCCAAAGCTTTTTGTCATGGGTTTTATTGGCTGACGGCTCACACTGATGCGGAGGATCTAGTCAATAAATGTCACGGTTGCCAGAAATTCTCTCGACAGGCTCACATGCCGGCTCAAGAATTGAGGATGATTCCAATTACCTGGCCGTTTGCAGTCTGGGGACTTGACATGGTTGGGCCTTTCAAAAGGTCCAAAGATAAAAAGACCAACCTCTTGGTGGCGGTTGACAAATTCACAAAGTGGGTTGAGGCAGAGCCAGTTAGTAAGTGTGACGCAGCCACGGCGGTTCAATTCATGAAAAAGGTGATCTTTCATTTTGTCTTTCCACACAACATTATAACTGACAATGGTACTAATCTATCCAAGGGTGCCATGGAGGTGTTCTGTCAGCGCGAGCATATCCGGCTTGATGTTTCATCAGTAGCTCACCCTCAATCCAATGGTCAAGCCAAACGAGCCAACCAGGAAATCCTGAAGGGCATCAAACCCCGGCTTATGGTTCCTTTGCAATGGATGCCGGGTTGTTGGGTGGAGGAGTTACCTTTTGTGATATGGAGCATCAATACTACCCCCAACAGGTCTACGGGTTATATGCCTTTCTACATGGTTTATGGAGCCGAGGCGGTTCTTCCTAGTGACATCCGTCATGACTCGCCTCGTGTGGTGGCTTATGTTGAGGCTGACAATGAGCAAGCACGTCAGGATGCGCTTGACCTATTAGATGAAAAGCGTGACTTGGCAGCAGCCCGCTCGGCAATTTACCAACAGGATTTGCGCTGTTATCACAGCCGCCGGGTTAAGTCCAGAACCTTTCAAGAAGGTGATTTGGTGCTCCGGCTCATCCAGGATCAAACTGATGCACACAAGTTATCCCCACTTTGGGAAGGGCCCTTTGTGGTTAGCAAGAACTTGAACAACGGGTCATACTACCTTATCGATGTTCGAGAGCACAAAAACTCACGTAAGTCGGAGGAAGAGACCCACCGACCGTGGAATATCGCTCATCTTCAGCCTTACTACACTTGAGCCACCGGCTCTCATGATGTACATACTTTGACGATGTATATATTATGATAAGTAATAAAGCAGGACCTCTGTCCTTTTCATCCTCAATGATCATATGTCTTCATCATCATCTTTTCAAACGACCAATTGGGGGATGGTCTTATTCGAATCTAGCTTAACCCCCTTGGTCTGGCTCATGATTGTATCCGAATCTAGCCGTTCAACTTCATGATCACTAGGGGGCTTCCTATTCAGACATAGGTCGCATTCGAACCAAAGAGAACATGATGTCGGTACCCTCTTGATCGACACACTGCCAAACTCACTAGGGGGCTTCTTGATCGTATTTGAATCATAGCTTAACCCCTTTTTGGGTCCGACTTTGATCGTATTCGAATCAGAGTCGTTAAAAAACTCTCAAGGTCATTTGGGGGCTTCCTGTTCAAACATAGGTCGTATTCGAACCAAAGAGGACATAGCTGTCGATACCCTCTTGATCGGCGCAACACCAAAGCCACTGGGGGCTACATGATCGTATTTTGATCCTAGCTTAACCCCTTTGGAATGGTTTACTGATCGTATTCGAATCAGAAGCCTCGAGTTTTTCTTTCTATTTGGCTTAAGCTTTGTTTGAAAGCAACCTTCGTTATGTCTTGAGAATTTTTTGTTCTAAGATCTAAGTGTAAGTGTGGTTTAAATTTAACCCGGCTTGGTTTTGGACGATAAGTCGCCGACATATGATAATCGTCATATATTTGGAAGTGTTGGTTTCCAAAGATTGGGTTATCACCCTTACTGTTCGGGTCACGTAAACCGACAGTACAGGTTCAAAGATCACAGGTATGATATTATAGTTGTGTTTCAAAGATATATTTGACAATAGGCTTATCTGTGACTCTTTGTTCTATATTAGAGGTTATATATAAAGATATTATGACCCGCCCTATGGTAAGCTGCCAAGGGTTTCTTGTGATCTATTTCTATGTGCAGGGCAGGTCAAAGACTTTCTTAAGCTTAAGGGAAACAGATGATAAGTATAAAAAGGGGTGAATATATGATGTCGGTTTAACAATGTTGAGCACCAAAGCATGCACGATGGCATGGCAAAGCAAAGTTATTTCTACCCTATTACATGACTCCCCAAGTCCAAATGATTAATTTTTTTCCAGCGGGTTACAAATATGAGCCGCCTGACGGATCAATTCTGTGGTTGGCCTGAAGCCTCCGGATCAGCCCTTTCCGCTCCTTCGTCATGTTCCCTGTCCTCGAAGGTTGATGATGACCAGTCAATGCCATTCAAAGCTTCAAATTCAGCTTCATCATCAATTAGTCCGGCCGGGTCAACTTCAGGGGCGAAGGTGATACGTCTATTTTACATCATGCTTTTATATCGATATTTATTGCATTATGGGCTGTTATTACACGTTATGTCACAATACTTATGGCTATCCTCTCCTATTTTACAAGGTTTACATGAAGAGGGAGAATGCCGGCAGCTGGGATTCTGGCCTGGAAAAGGAGCAAATATGGGAGACCCATTCTGCACAACTCCAAAAGTCCTGAAACTCCATGAAAGTCATTTTGGGAATTAATAAAAAATATTCAGCGGAAGAAATACCCGCGGGGGGCCACCCACCACCCACGAGGGTGGGAGGCGCGCCCTACCCCCCTCGGCGCGCCCCCTGCCTCGTGGGCCACCTGGCAGCCCTCCGGTGCCCATCTCCTGCTATATGAAGTCTTTTACCCTGGAAAAACTCATAAGAAATCTTACGGGACGAAACTCCGCCGCCACGAGGCGGAACCTTGGCAGAACCAATCTAGGGCTTCGGCGGAGCTGTTCTGCCGAGGAAACTTCCCTCCGGGAGGGGGAAATCATCACCATGGATCCTCTCATCGGGAGGGGGTCAATCTCCATCAACATCTTCACAAGCACCATCTCCTCTCAAACCCTAGTTCATCTCTTGTATACAATCTTTGTACCAAAACCTCAGATTGGTACCTATGGGTTGCTAGTAGTGTTGATTACTCCTTGTAGTTGATGATAGTTAGTTTATTTGGTGGAAGATCATATGTTCAGATCCTTAATGCATATTAATACTCCTCTGATCATGAACATGAATATGCTTTGTGAGTAGTTACATTTGTTCTTGAGGACATGGGTGAAGTCTTGCTATTAGTAGTCATGTGAATTTGGTATTTGTTCGATATTTTGATGAGATGTATGTTATCTCTCCTCTAGTGGTGTTATGTGAACATCGACTACATGACACTTCACCAATATTTGGGCCTAGAGGAAGGCATTGGGAAGTAATAATTAGATGATGGGTTGCTAGAGTGACAAAAGCTTAAACCGTAGTTTGTGAGTTCCTTCGCAAGGGGCTGATTTGGATCTATATGTTTCATGTTATGGTTAGGTTTACCTTAATACTTCTTTTGTAGTTGCGGATGCTTGCAATATGGGCTAATCATAAGTGGGATGCTTGTCCAAGAAAGGGCAGTACCTAAGCACCGGTCCACCAACATATCAATTATCAAAGTACCGAACGTGAATCATATGAGCATGATGAAAACTAGCTTGACGATAATTCCCATGTGTCCTCGGGAGCGCTTTTCTCATTGTAATAACTTGTCCAGGCTTGTCCTTTGCTACAAAAAGGATTGGGCCACCTTGCTGCACTTTATTTACTTTCATTGCTTGTTACCCGTTACAAATTATCTTATCACAAAACTATTTGTTACCTACAATTTCAGTGCTTGCAGAGAATACCTTACTGAAAACCGCTTGTCATTTCCTTCTGATCCTCGTTGGGTTCGACACTCTTACTTATCGAAAGGACTATGATAGATGCCCTACACTTGTGGGTCATCAAGAATCTTTTTTGGCGTCGTTGCCGGGGAGTGAAGCGCCTTTGGTAAGTGGAACTTGGTAAGGAAACATTTATATAGTGTGCTGAAATTTACTGTCACTTGTTACTATGGAAGCTAATCCTTTGAGGGGCTTGTTCGGGGTATCTTCACCCTGACTAGTAGAGTAAAGAGTTTCTCCTCAACCTACTGAACCTACTGAAAATGTTTACTTTGAAATTCCTTCGGGTATGGTAGAGAAACTGCTAGCTAATCCCTTTGCAGGAGATGGAACATTGCATCCCGATTTACACCTTATCTATGTGGATGAAGTTTGTGGATTATTTAAGCTTGCAGGTATGCTCGATGATGTTATTAAGAAGAAGGTTTTCCCTTTATCTTTGAAGGGAGAATCATTGACATGGTATAGGATATGTCATGATATGGGATCCTGGGACTATAAATGATTGAAATTGGAATTTCACCAGAAGTTTTATCATATGCATCTTGTTCATCGTGATCGTAAATATATATACAATTTTTGGCCTTGCGAAGGAGAAAGCATCGCTCAAGCTTGGGGGAGGCTTAAGTCAATGTTATATTCATGCCCCAATCATGAGCTCTCAAGAGAAATGATTATTCAAAAAATTTATGCTCGGCTTTCTCTCAACAATCGCTCCATGCTTGATACTTCTTGTGCTGGGTCTTTTATGATGAAGACTATTGAATTAAAATGGGATTTATTAGAAAGAATTAAACGCAACTCTGAAGATTGGGATTCCGACAATGGTAAGGAGTCAGTATGACACCTAAGTTTGATTGTGTTAAATCTTTTATGGATACCGATGCTTTTCGTGGATTTAGCACTAAATATGGACTTGACTCTGAGATAGTAGCTTCTTTATATGAATCATTTTCTACTCATGTTGATCTCCCTAAGGAGAAGTGGTTTAAATATAATCCTCCCACTGAAGTAAAAGTAGTTGCACCTATTACAGTTGAAGAAAAGACTATAACTTATAATGATCCTATTGTTCCTACTACTTACATTGAGAAACCAACTTTCCATGTTAGGATAAAGGATCATGCTAAAGCTTCAACTGTTGTTCATAAGAGTAATACTAGAACATATACACCACCTGAGCAAATTAAAGTTGAACCTAGTATTGCTATGGTTAAAGATCTCTTGGCTGATAATATTGATGGGCATGTTATTTATTTCTGTGATGCAGCTGCTAGAATTGCTAGACCTGATGCTAAGAAACATAGACCCGTTGTAGGCATGCCTGTTATTTCTGTTAAAATAGGAGATCATTGTTATCATGGCTTATGTGATATGGGTGCTAGTGCTAGTGTAATACCTCATTCTTTATATGAAGAAATTATGCATGCCATTGCACCTGCTGAGATAGAAGATATTGATGTTACAATTAAGCTTTCCAATAGAGATACTATTTCACCAATTGAGATTGTTAGAGATGTTGAAGTCTTGTGTGGGAAAGTTAAATATCCTGCTGATTTTCTTGTTCTTGGTTCCGCACAAGATGACTTTTGTCCCATCATATTTGGTAGACCCTTCTTAAATATTGTCAATGCTAAGATTGATTGCGAAAAGGATGTTGTTACTATTGGGTTAGGGGATATGTCACATGAGTTTAATTTTGCTAAATTTCATAGGCAACCGTGATAAAGAATTGCCTAGTAAGGATGAAATTATTGTTCTTGCTTCTATTACCGTGCATCCTACTGATCCCTTAGAACAATATTTGCTAGACCATGAAAATGATATGTATATGAATGAAAGAAGGGAAATAGATGAAGTGTTCTTTAAACAGGGACCTATTTTGAAACACAATCTTAGGGGATCCTCCACCACCCAAGGGTGATCCCGTGTTTGAGCTTAAACCATTATCTGATACTCTTAAATATGCTTATCTTGATGAAAAGAAGATATATCCTGTTATTATTAGTGCTAACCTTTCAGAGCAGGAAGAGGAAAGATTATTGAAAACTCTGAAGAAGCACATGCGGCTATTGGATATACTCTTGATGATCTTAAGGGCATTAGTCCCACTCTATGCCAACACAAAATAAAATTGGAATAAGACGCCAAACCAGTTATTGATCACCAACGATGATTAAATCCTAAGATGAAAGAAGTGGTAAGAAAGGAAATACTAAAGCTCCTCGAGGCAGGTATAATTTATCACGTTGCTGATAGTCAGTGGGTAAGTCCAGTCCATTGTGTCCATAAGAAGGGAGGTATTACTGTTGTTCCTAATGATAAAGTTGAATTGACCCCACAAAGAATTATTACAGGTTATAGGATGGTAATTGATTTTCGTAAGTTAAATAAAGCTACTAAAAAGATCAATACCCTTTACCTTTTATTGATCAAATGCTAGAAAGATTATCGAAACATACACATTTTTGCTTTCTAGATGGTTACTCTAGTTTCTCTCAAATACCTGTGTCGGCGGAGGATCAAGAAAAGACCACTTTTACTTGCCCTTTCGGTACTTTTGCTTATAGACATATGCCTTTTGGTTTATGTAATGCACCTGCTACCTTTCAAATATGCATGATGGCTATATTCTCTAACTTTTGTAAAAAGATTTGTGAGGTATTCATGGATGATTTCTCCGTTTATGGATCCTCTTTTGATGATTGTTTGAGCAACCTTGATCGAGTTTTGCAGAGATGTGAAGATACCAGTCTCATCTTGAATTGGGAAAAGTGCCACTTTATGGTTAATGAAGGCATTGTCTTGGGGCATAAAATTTCTGAGAGAGGTATTGAAGTTGATAAAGCTAAGGTTGATGCTATTGAAAAGATGCCATGTCCCAAGGACATTAAAGGTATAAGAAGTTTCCTAGGTCATGCCGGTTTTTATAAGAGGTTCATTAAGGACTTTTCTAAAATTTCTAGGCCTCTAACTAATCTATTGCAAAAAGATATTCCTTTTGTCTTTGATGATGATTGTGTAGAAGAATTTGAAATACTTACGAAAGCTTTGATTTCTGCACCTATTGTTCAGCCACCTGATTGGAATTTACCCTTTGAAATTATATGTGATGCTAGCGATTATGCTGTAGGTGTTGTTCTAGGACAAAGAGTTGAGAAGAAACTAAATGTTATTCAATATGCTAGTAAATCTCTAGACAGTGCTCAGAGAAATTATGCTACTAATGAAAAAGAATTCTTAGCAGTTGTATTTGCTTGTGATAAGTTCAGACCTTATATTGTTGATTCTAAAGTAACTATTCACACTAATCATGCTGCTATTAAATATCTTATGGAAAATAAAGATGCTAAACCTAGACTTATTAGATGGGTTCTCTTGCTACAAGAATTTGATTTGCACATTATTGATAGAAAGGGAGCTGAGAACCCCGTTGCAGACAACTTGTCTAGGTTAGAGAATGTTCTTGATGACCCACTACCTATTAATGATAGCTTTCCTGATGAACAATTAGTTGTCATAAATGCTTCTCATACTGCTCCATGGTATGCTGATTATGCTAATTACATCGTTGCTAAATTCATACCACCTAGTTTCACATACTAGCAAAAGAAAAAGTTCTTCTATTATTTAAGACATTACTTCTGGGATGTCCCACACCTTTATAAAGAAGGAGTAGATGGTTTTATTAGACGTTGTGTACCTGAGCATGAACAGGAACAGATCCTACGCAAGTGTCACTCCGAGGCATATGGAGGACACCACGCTGGAGATAGAACTATGCATAAGGTATTGCAATCCGGTTTTTATTGGCCTACACTCTTCAAAGATGCCCGTAAGTTTTTCTTGGCTTGTGATGAATGTCAAAGAATAGGTAATATTAGCAGACATCAAGAAATGCCTATGAATTATTCTCTTGTTATTGAACCATTTGATGTTTGGGGCTTTGATTATATGGGACCGTTTCCTGCCTCTAATGGTTATACACATATTTTAGTTGCTATTTATTACATTACTAAGTGGGTAGAAGCTATTCCAACTAGTAGTGCTGATCATAACACTTCTATTAAGATGCTTAAAAGGTTAATTTTCCGAGGTTTGGAGTCCCTAGATACTTAATGACTGATGGTGGTTCATATTTCATTCATGGTGCTTTTCATAAAATGCTTGCTAAGTATGATGTTAATCATAGAATTGCATATCCATATCACCCACACTCTAGTGGTCAAGTAGAATTGAGTAACAAAGAGCTTAAATTAATTTTTCAAAAGACTGTTAAGAGATCTAGAAAGAATTGGTCCAAGAAACTTGATGATGCATTATGGGCTTATAGAACTGTATATAAGAATACTATGGGTATGTCTCCGTATAAAATGATTTATGGAAAAGCATGTCACTTACCTCTCGAACTAGAACATAAGGCATATTGGGCCATTAAAGAGATCAATTATGATTTCAAACTTGCCGGCGAGAAGAGGTTATTTGACATTAGCTCACTTGATGAATGGAGAACCCAAGCCTATGAGAATGCCAAGCTGTTTAAAGAAAAAGTTAAAAGATGGCATGAGAAAAGGATACAAAAGCGTGAGTTTAACGTAGGAGATTATGTGTTGCTATTCAACTCTTGTTTAAGATTTTTTGCAGGAAAACTTCTCTCAAAATGGGAAGGCCCTACATTATAGAGGAGGTCTATCGTTCCGGTGCCATAAAAATCAACAACTTCGAAGGCACAAATCCAAAGGTGGTGAACGGTCAAAGAATCAAACATTATATCTCAGGTAACCCAATAAATGTTGAAACTAATGTTATTGAAACCGTAACCCCGGAAGAATACATAAGGGACACTTTCCAGAATGTTTCAGACTCCGAAAAGGAATATGTATGTGGTACGGTAAGTAAACCGACTCCAAAACAGTTCTAATAGCATTTTTTCTCTGTTTTGGAATATTTAAGATAATAGGAAAATAAGAAGTAGTCCGGGAAGGACACGAGGCATCCAAGAGGGTGGAGGGCACGCCCTACCCCCCTAGGCGCGCCCCCTACCTCGTGGGCACCTCATGTGCTCTTCGGACTCTGTTTTCTTGCACGATACTTCTTTTGGTCGATAAATATTCATTATATAATCTACCGAAGGTTTTGACCACCGTATCACGCAAATATCCTCTGTCTTTCTTTCGAGCTGTTTTCCTGATAGATCTAGAGCACCATGACGTCTTCAAGCACTCCCAAGGACAAGTTTTTCGAGAGGGTCATCAACCCCTACCTCGCGGAGGTGCTGCATCACCCTCAAACCATTGAGATGCGTGAGGGGGTGCTGCACATCCGCGATGTGGAGAGACCAAGGAGTACCGGAAGTGTGGAGACAAAGCTCGAAACAATTGAACAACAAGTTTTCAAGTGCCAAGGGATGGTGGAGCGCGGACTTAACGCCAACCAGATGATGATCGCGGAGTTCACCAACAACCACAAGCTGGACGCCAAGAACATTGGGGAGACCATCTTCAAGATTCATGAGAAAATCGAACACCTCCAAGCCTAGATCTATGACCTGCAAAACCAAAACTGTGAGTATGAATATAGATTCAATAGGATGAGTTTGGCTTCAGATTTGAGGATCCCGGAGACTCGATCATCCTTCTATGATGGTGAGCCTATGCCTTGGAAGACGGACGACATTAGCCTACATCATCAACAACTCCATCATCACCATCTCCGAGGACATAATTACATGGGTATGGGCACTCCCCTTGGCAACTGCCAAGCTTGGGGGAGTTGCCCCGGTATCGTATCGCCATCACACTCCTATCTTTGCCATTTTACTTAATTCGATCCTTTTGGTAATATCTTGATCTAGTAGAATAAAGTTTTGGTATGAATTAGTTTTGAGTTTTGCTTTGTGATCCCTCTATGTAATCGAGTCCGTGATCTATATATAATAAAGATTAGTGTTGAGTCAAGGGCTTTGCTATCTTGCTATGATCTTAAGTGCATAAAAGAGTAAAAAGAAATCAAGAGATCATATTGATCTTATGGATAGTAATGACTTCACATATAAAGAGTATGATGATTAAAATTTGTTGAGAGTTAGCAAACATAGTTTTGGTCATCGTTGCAATTAATAGGAAGTAATAAAGAAAGAGAGGTTCTCACATATAAATATACTATCTTGGACATCTTTTATGATTGTGAGCACTCATTAAAGTATGACATGCTAAAGAGTTGATGTTGGACAAGGAAGACAACATAATGGGTTATGTTTTCTCACATCTCAGTTAAAGTATATTGTCATAGATCGTCCAACATGTTGAGCTTGCCTTTCCCCTCATGCTAGCCAAATTCCTTGCACCAAGTAGAGATACTACTTGTGCTCCCAAACATCCTTAAAACCAGTTTTGCCATGAGAGTCCACCATATCTACCTATGGATTGAGTAAGATCCTTCAAGTAAGTTGTCATGTTGCATGCAATAAAAATTGCTCTCTAAATATGTATGACTTATTAGTGTGGAGAAAATAAGCTTTATACGGTCTTGTGATATGGAAGTAATAAAAGCGACGGACTGCATAATAAAGGTTCATATCACAAGTGGCAATATAAAGTGACGTTCTTTTGCGTAAAGATTTCGTGCATCCAACCATAAAAGCACATGACAACCTCAGCTTCCCTCTGCGAAGGGTCTATCTTTTACTTTATGTCTTATACCTTATTCAAGATTCAAGGTGATCTTCCCCTTTCCCTTTTACATTTTATCCTTTGGCAAGAACCTTGTGTTGGAAAGATCCTGATATATATATCCAATTGGATGTAAGTTAGCATGAACTGTTATTGTTGACATTACCATTGAGGTAAAAGGTTGGGAGGCAACACTATAAGCCCCTATCTTTCTCTGTGTCCGATTAAAACTCCATAACCATAAGTATTGCGTGAGTGTTAGCAATTGTGAAAGACTAAATGATAGTTGAGTATGTGGACTTGCTGAAAAGCTCTATTATTTGTTGGGGAACGTAGCAGAAATTCAAAAAAATTCTACGCATCACCAAGATCTATCTATGGAGAGACTAGCAACGAGAGAGAGGAGTGCATCCACATACCCTTGTAGATCGCGAGCGGAAGCGTTCAAGAGAACGGGGTTGAGGGAGTCGTACTCGTCGTGATCCAAATCACTGATGATCCTAGTGCTGAATGGATAGCACCTCCACGTTCAACACACGTACGGTTGGGAAGACGTCTCCTCCTTCTTGATCCAGCAAGGGGGAAGGAGAGGTTGATGGACATCCAGCAGCACGACGGCGTGGTGGTGGATGCAGCAGCGATCTCGGCAGGGCTTCGCCAAGCTCTATGAGAGGGAGAGGTGTTGCAGAGGGAGAGGGAGGCGCCAGAGACTTTGGGTGCGGCTGCCCTCCCTCCCCCCCACTATATATAGGGCCCCTAGGGGGGGCGCCGGCCCTAGGAGATCCAATCTCCAAGGGGGGCGGCGGCCAGGGGGAAACTTGCCCCCCAAGCCAGGTGGAGGCGCCCCCACCACTAGGGTTTCCAAACCTAGGCGTAGGGGGGGGCCAGGGGGGGCACACCAGCCCACTAGGGGATGGTTACCCTCCCACTTCAGCCCATGGGTCCCTCCGGGATAGGTGGCCCCACCCGGTGGACCCCCGGGACCCTTCCGGTGGTCCCGGTACAATACCGGTGACCCTCGAAACTTTCCCAATGGCCGAAATCTGACTTCCTATATATAAATCTTCACCTCTGGACCATTCCGGAACTCCTCGTGACGTCCGGGATCTCATTCGGGACTCCGAACAACTTTCGGGTTACTGCATACTAATATCTCAACAACCCTAGTGTCACCGAACCTTAAGTGTGTAGACCCTACGGGTTCGGGAGACATGCAGACATGACCGAGACGACTCTCCGGTCAATAACCAACAGCGGGATCTGGATACCCATGTTGGTTCCCACACACGCCTTGATGATCTCATCGGATGAACCACGATGTCGAGGATTCAATCAATCTCGTATACAATTCCCTTTGTCAATCGGTATGTTACTTGCCCGAGATTCGATCGTCGGTATCCCAATACCTCGTTTATTCTCGTTACTGGCAAGTCACTTTACTCGTACCGTAATGCATGATCCCGTGACAAGACACTTGGTCACATTGAGCTCATTATGAT
Source organism: Triticum dicoccoides (assembly GCF_002162155.2). Lineage (NCBI taxonomy): Eukaryota > Viridiplantae > Streptophyta > Magnoliopsida > Poales > Poaceae > Triticum > Triticum dicoccoides. Next base: position 51,278,738 of record NC_041389.1, read on the forward strand.
GATGCATTACCGAGTGGGCCTAGAGATACCTCTCCGTCATACGGAGTGACAAATCCCAGTCTCGATTCGTGCCAACCCAACAGACACTTTCGAAGATACCCGTAGTGCACCTTTATAGCCACCCAGTTATGTTGTGACGTTTGGTACACCCAAAGCACTCCTACGGTATCAGGGAGTTACACAATCTCATGGTCTAAGGAAATGATACTTGACATTAGAAAAGCTTTAGCAAACGAACTACACGATCTTAGGATTGGGTCTCGTCCATCACATCATTCTCGTAATGATGTGATCCCGTTATCAATGACATCCAATGTCCATGGTCAGGAAACCATGACCATCTGTTGATCAACGAGCTAGTCAACTAGAGGCTCACTAGGGACATGTTGTGGTCTACGTATTCACACATGTATTACGATTTCTGGATAACACAATTATAGCATGAATAATAGACAATTATCATGAACTAGGAAATATAATAATAACCAATTTATTATTGCCTCTAGGGCATATTTCCAACAGTCTCCCACTTGCACTAGAGTCAATAATCTAGTTCACATCACTATGTGATTAACACTCATAGGTCACATCACCATGTGACTAACATCCAAAGAGTTTACTAGAGTAAACCATCTAGTTCACATCACTATGTGATTAACACTCAATGAGTTCTGGGTTTGATCATGTTATGCTTGTGAGAGAGGTTGTAGTCAACGGTTCTGCAACATTCAGATCCCTATGTATTTTGCAAAACCTTATGTCATATCGTAGATGCTGCTACCATGTTCCACTTGGAGCTTTCCAAATTGTTGCTCCATTATATGTATCCAGTATCTCTACTCAGAGCTATCCGGATAGGTGTTAAGCTTGCATCGATGTAACTCTTTATGTCGAACTCTTTATCACCTCCATAACGGAGAAACATTTCCTTATTCCTCTAAGGATAATTTTGACCGCTATCTAGTGATCCACTCCTGGATCACCTTTGTACCCTCTTGCCAGACATGTGGCAAGGCACACATCAGGTGTTGTACTCATCATGGCATACCGTATAGAGCCAATGACAAAAGCATAGGGGATGACCTTCGTCCTTCCTCTTTCTTCTGTCGCGGTCAAGCTTTGAGTCTTACTCAACTTCACACCTTATAACTCAGGTAAGAACTCTTTCTTTGACTGACCTATTTTGAACTCCTTCAAAATCATGTCAAAGGTGTGTGTTCTTTTGAAAGTATCATTAGGCGTCTTGATCTATCTCTATAGATCTTGATGCCCAATATGTAAGCAACTTTCCAGGTCTTCCTTTGAAAAACTCCTTTCAAACAACCCTTTATGCTTTCCAGAAATTTTACATCATTTCGGATCAACAATATGTCATTCACATATACTTATCAGAAATGTCGTAGTGCTCCCACTCACTTTATTGTAAATACAAGTTTCTAACAAATTTTGTATAAACCCAAAAACTTTGATCACTCCATCAAAGCGTATATTCTGACTTCGAGATGCTTGCTCTAGTCCATGGAAGGATCGCTGGAGCTAGCATACCTTTTAGCATCCTTAGGATCGACAAAACCTTTCTGATTTTATCACATACAACCTTTCCTTATGAAAACTGGTAAGGAAACTTGTTTTGACATCCATCTGCCAGATTTCATAAATGTAGCTAATGCTAACATGATTCCAACGGACTTAAGCATCGCTGTGGATGAGAAAATCTCATCGTAGTCAACTCCTTGAACTTGTGAAAAACTCTTCACCACAAGTCGAGATTCGTCGACGGTGACATTACCGTCCACGTCCGTCTTCTTCTTAAAGATCCATTTATCTCAACGGCTTGCCGATCATCAAGCAAGTCCACCAAAGTCCATTCTTTGTTCTGATACATGGATCCTATCTCGGATTTCATGGCTTATAACCATTTGTCGGGATATGGGCCCACCATCGCTTCTCCATAGCTCGTAGGTTCATTGTTGTCCAACAACATGAACTCTAAGACAGGATCACAGTACCACTCAGGAGTAGTACATATCCTTGTCGACCTACGAGGTTTGGTAGCAACTTGATCTAAAGCTTCATGATCACTATCATTAGCTTCCTCTTCAACAGTTGTAGATTCCACAGAAACATCTTTCTGTGTTGCACTACTCTCCGGTTGAAGTGAGGGTTCGACAACCTCATCAAGTTCTATCTTCCTCCCACTCAATTCTTTCGAGAGAAACTTTTCCTCGAGAAAGGACCTGATTCTAAAAACAATCCCTTTTGCTTCCGGAACTGAGACTGGAGGTATACCAAACTATTTTTGGATGTCCTATGAAGATGCATTTATCCGCTTTGGGTTCGAGCTTATCAGCCTGAAACTTTTTTTACATAAGCGTTGCAGCCCCAAACTTTTAAGAAACGACAACTTAGGTTTCTCTAAACCACAGTTCATACGGTGTCATCTCAATGGAATTACGTGGTGCCCTATTTAAAGTGAATGTGGTTGTCTCTAATGCCTAACCCATGAATGATAGTGGTAATTCGATAAGGGACGTCATGGCATGCACCATATCCAATAGGGTGCAACTATGACATTCGGACACACCATCACACTATGGTGTTCCAGGCGGTGTTAGTTGTGAAACAATTTCCACAATGTCTCAATTGTGTACCAAACTCGTAACTCAGATATTCATCTCTATGATCATATCATAGACATTTTATCCTCTTGTCACGAAGATCTTCAACTTCACTCAGAATTTACTTGAACCTTTCAATAATTCAGACTTGTGTTTCATCAAGTAAATATACTCAACATCTACTCAAATCATCTGTGAAGTAAGAACATAACGATATCCACTGCATGCCTCAGCACTCATTGGGCTGCACACATCAAAAATGTGTTACTTCCAACAAGTTGCTTTCTTGTTCCATCTTATTGAAAACGAGGCTTTTCCAGTCATCTTTCCCATGTGGTATGATTTGCATGTCTCAAGTGATTCAAAATCAAGTGAGTCCAAACGATCCATCTGCATGGAGTTTCTTCATGCGTACATACCAATAGACATGGTTCGCATGTCTCAAACTTTTCAAAAAACGAGTGAGTCCAAAAGATACATCAACATGGAGCTTCTTCATGTGTTTTATACCAATATGACTTACATAGCAGTGCCACAAGTAGGTGGTACTATCATTACTACCTTATATCTTTTGGCATGAACATGTGTATTACAACGATCGAGATTCAATAAACCATTCATTTTAGGTGCAAGACCATTGAAGGTATTATTCAAATAAACAGAGTAACCATTATTCTCCTTAAATGAATAACCGTATTGCGTTAGACATAATCCAATCATGTCTATGCTCAACGCAAACACCGAATAACAATTATTTAGGTTTAACACTAATTCCGATGGTAGAGGGAGCATGCGATGTTTGACCACATCAACCTTGGAAATACTTCCAACACTTATCGTCACCTCGCCTTTAGCTAGTCCCTGTTTATTCTGTAGCCTTTTATTTCGAGTTACTAACACTTAGCAACCGAACCGGTATCTATTACCATGGTGCTACAAGGAGTACTAGTAGAGTACACATGTATATCTAATATACTTCTATCGACCTTGCCTGCCTTCTTATCTACCAAGTACCTAGGGTAATTCTCCTCTAGTGACCGTTCCCCTTATTACAGAAGCACTTAGTCTCGGGTTTGGGTTCAACCTTGGGTTTCTTCACTAGAGAAGCAACTGATTTGCCATTTTATGAAGTATCCCTTCTTGCCCTTGCCCTTCTTGAAACTAGTGGTTTCTCTAACCATCAACAATTGATGCTCCTACTTGATTACTACTTTCGTGGCGTCAAACATCGCGAATATTTCAAGGATCATCATATCTATCCCTTGATATGTTATAGTTCATCACGAAGCTCTAGCAGCTTGGTGGCAATGACTTTGGAGCAACATCACTATCACATCTGGAAGATCAACTCCCACTCGATTCAAGTGATTGTTGTACTCAGACAATCTGAGCACAAGCTCAACGATTGAGCTTTTCTCCCTTAGTTTGCAGGATAAGAAAATCGTCGGAGGTCTTCTACCTCTTGACGTGGGCACGAGCCTGAAATCCCAATTTCAGCCCTCGAAACATATCATATGTTCCGCGACATTTCGAAATCGTCTTCGGTGCCTCAATTCTAAACTGTTTAACATTACTGAACTATCACGTAGTTGTCGGTGTACTAGAGTAGGGGTACCCTAGTATCCCGAACTTGTGCACGGGCAGTTGCAGCGCCCCGCGGCAAGGCTTGCCGAGTGACCGCCAAGGTCCTCCGTGGTTCCTTTGGAGCCATTCAAGAACAAAGTATTCAAGCCAAGGAGACAAGGCCCCGGCAAGAGGAGCTTGCCGGGAAGGCCAACCAAGGCATCGCAAGGAACTTGCCGTGAAGCGCCGCGCGTCCTGGCAAGGCCCGGTGAGTGACAAGCTTCCGGGCGCGGCAAGACAACGACCGCGGCAAGGCGCTTGCCGCGGCAAGCGGCCACTCTGTACCTACACTCCAGCACATCCACCAACGTGTCGCCCTGGGGGCCTTTCCAGGCGCGCGTGGCGAGAGGCTGTGCAGCTAGCGGTGCGCGGTGGCATGCGACGCTGACAAGATCGCCATCGTGGCGAGCGGTGGCGTCCCTGACGGTCCCTTTTTGCACTGTTTGGGCGACGCAGACGGGCATTTAATGCCTTTGTCCCCTGCCGTTAGGGTTAGGTAGGATACACTGTACAGGTAGCTGTACCAACCACCCCTCTTTTTCCATTTTTACCCTTGTCTACTTTGCCACCTGTCGGTGACCCTTTGAGCATATAAAAGGAGGCCCATACGCAACGTAGAGGGGGGTTCGGTTCGAAACCAGAAAACACTCACGCTCGGTCTCGTGTGTACTGTAGCACTCAGCGCACCCGAGCAAGAACTCAATACAATCAGACATGCAGCAGTAGGAGTGTTATCTCTCTAGAGAGCTCTGAAGCTGGGTAAACTGCTCGTGTGCTTCGCCTCGATCCGCTCTTCGTGCGATCTCCGCCCCCCGCCGAACTGAAAGGGGCTCGGTCCGCCGGTCCCCATAGGTGTTCGTGGATCAGTTTCCCCGACATCTTTGGTGCGCCAGGTAGGGGGCGTCGAGATTGTGTGAACCTGATCCGGTGTTCACACGAGCTAGATCTTCATTTTCTTCATCGACATGCCACCGAAGAAGAAGACTTCGGCGGCAGCCGTTCCGTCCACGTCAATCCCACCACCACCAGAGCAAATGAGTGGTGGAGAAGATGCCGGCGGAAGAACGGACATCGACGAGGGAGCTCAAGACGCTGCCAGTTCCAAGGACAAGGCTGCACAGACCTCGGCGTCCGTACATGTTCCGCGCCCATCTCAGGAGGCGCAGGACCGACAGCATCTTGGTACTCGCAGTACCATACGTTTGTTGAGCCAAGATCGAGCTGGTGGATCTCGGGGTGCTCAAGACCAGCATGCACGCCAACATGCTGGCACGAGCGAGGCACGGTCGCCTGGACGGGATACTGCTCCTTCTAACATAGTTAGAAGTCCGAGCATATCCCGCTCCTCGCACCGTTCGCCACTGCCTCCCACCACTCCAACAGAAGCTTTGGTGCGAGCTCAACTACTCCTGGATTACCCTCCAACGGAAGACAAGATCGACGGATGGAGGGCCACCATTCAGAGTCTCATCGGCTTCGCCAACGGTGACACTCCGTGGCAGCCGAGTGCATCTCTGCCGCGGCAGGACCGCCAGGCACGAGCCGGTGGCGACAAAACAGGTGGAGGTGCAACCACCATGCACTCTCCACCCCGAAGGCCAAGATCGCCGACTCGTCGGATCCACCTCGACAGCGACTCCACCGCATCATCGGATCCAGGAGCTCGTCGGGATCAGCGCCAAGTTCTTCACGAACGACAGCAAGAAGACGCTCGTACTCGCATTGAGCGCCGAAGAGAAGCGCGGCGTCAATCAGACCAGCGCGCTGGGCCCTCTGTCGACATGCATGCACCAGGGGAACCGGCGACTTGCCGTACGCGGTAGGTTGCCCTGCTTTCACTCGTGAGCTGCGGCAAGTCCAGTGGCCCAGCACGAAGAATTTCAAGCTAGATGTACCAGAGAAGTACGATGGCAAGTCGCATCCGTCGGAGTTCCTCAGCATCTACACCATCGCGGTGCAAGCTGCCGGGGGATGGGACGACAAGATCCTTGCCAACTACTTCCCGCTGGTGCTCAAGCCCAATGTCAGATCCTGGCTCATGCACTTGCCGGACAACTCCATTTCCTCATGGGCAGACCTATGCCATCAGTTTGTCGGTGCCTTTACGGGCGGCCACAAGCCTCATGGCCAAGAGAGTGACCTTCATCTGCTCGCCCAGAAGGAAGGAGAGCCCCTGCGCAAGTACATTCAGAGATTCAGCCGCATACAGCACAACATCCCAGACGTCCACCCTGCCGTGGTGATCAGCGCGTTCCATCAGAACCTGCGAAACCGCAGGATGCGGGAGGAGATGGCGATGTGCAAGATCAGAGACGTTAGTGAGCTATACGCCCTGGCCGACAAGTGTGCACGTGCTGAGGAAGGGAGGAAACTCCCCGGAGAGAATACAGGAGCAGGAGGATCTGATAGTGAGGAGACTGCCCCGGCAAAGAGAAACCGGTGGCGGAACAACAGAAAGAAGAAAGGCAAAGATGTGCTGGTCATTGAGTAGTCCGGCAATGGAGGTGGCGCCAAGAAAACCAAAACTGGTGGCTCCGGCAAGGAGATTGCTGCGGGCACCAACTACCAGGCTGTGGCGGTCGCCGACAAGTAGGACGGCTCCAACAAGCAGTACTGCAAGATCCACTGCACCAAGGGCCATGACCTCCAGAGCTGCAAGAAGGTCGAACAGCTTGTCGAGCAGCAAAAGGCTGAATACAAGCGACGCGACAAGGAGAAAGCCTAGGAAGGTGCTGGAGGAGCTGGCAAGAAACGTCCCGGCCAAGGAGGACGCCGCGGCAAGGCCAAGCAGCGACAAGGAGACAGACCTCCCCGCGGCCGCGACAAGGATGAAGATGACGACGACGATGAAGATATGGATGATGACGAGACCGATGAGCAGGAGTTCCAGAAAGCCACAGAGGTCCTGTGCGTTGACGGCGGTGCTTCTCTGCATACTTCACACCGCCAGCTCAAGCAGTGGGTGCGGGAAGTCAATACAGCAGAACCACCCATCGAGTCACGCAAACCTCTGAAATGGTCCAGCACGCCTATCGTCTTTGATATTGAGGACCACCCTGATCGCATAACTGCGGTCGGGTGCTTGCCGATGTTGGTTTCACCAACTATCCGCAACCTCAAAGTCACTAAGATGCTAGTTGACGGCAGGGCCAGCTTAAACTTGATCTCCTCCGCGGTACTCCAGAAACTCCAGAACCCTGATAGCGAGCTCGAAGAGACCGGCACATTCCAAGGAATCAATCCAGGAAGGAGCAAGCCGAAGGGAAAGATTACGTTGCCGGTGACATTTGGCAGCGAGTTGAACTTCAGGACTGAGAGGGTCACTTTTGACGTTGCTGATTTTCCATTACCTTACAATGGGATACTCGGCCGTCCAGCGCTCGCCAAATTCATGGCAGCCTCTCACTATGCATACAACGTACTGAAGATGCCAGGCCCGATAAGTGTCATCTCTGTCCCTGGCGACAAGAAGGATGCTCTTATCTGCACCGACAAGATCTACCGGGAAGCAGCAGCAGCAACAGATCGCAAGTCACTTGCCGTTGAAGCTCCCGGGGCAAAGAAGAAGACCAAGTCCGGCAAGAGCTCTGATGCCCACTCCGGCAAGGGCACCTCTTCGGAGTGCTGCGCTACCGTCGAGGACGAACCATCGAGCTCCACCGGCAAGTGTAAGAAGACAATGGCAGCTCCACCAGAGACCAAGAAGGTGTCCGCCAAGGAGGACGGCACTGGTGGTACCTTCACCATCAGTGCCACTCTTGACCCTAAATAGGAAAGCGGGCTCGTTGCTTTCCTGCGGGCGAACGTCGACGTGTTTGCGTGGCAGCCGTCTGACATCCCCGGTGTTCCCAGGAAAGTAATCAAGCACCATCTTGCCGTCTGTCCTCATGCGCGGCCCGTCAAGCAGAAAGTCAGGAAACAGGCAGTGGAACGCCAAGAATTCATTGCAGAAGAAATCAAGAAATTGGAAGCAGCAGGCCTTGTCAGAGGAGTGCTCCATCCTACGTGGTTGGCCAATCCTGTAGTCGTGCGTAAGGCAAACGGGAAATGGAGGCTTTGTATCGACTTTACCGATGTCAATAAAGCTTGTCCCAAAGACCCATTTCCCTTGCCGCGCATCGACCAGATTGTTGACTCCACGGCCGGATGTGACTTGCTTTCATTTCTTGATGCATACTCAGGATACCATCAGATCTTCATGGCAGAAGAGGATGAGGAGAAGACCGCATTCATCACCCCATGTGGCACATACTGTTTCGTACGGATGCCCTTCGGTTTAAAGAATGCTGGTTCAACATTTGCAAGGGTAGTTCATGACGCTTTTGAGCCACAAATGCACAGAAATGTGGAAGCCTACATGGATGACATAGTGGTCAAGAGCAAGGACAAGGAAACTCTGATTCAAGATTTAGACGAAACCTTTGCAAATCTGCGCAAGATCAACCTCAAGCTTAACCCCGAGAAGTGCGTGTTTGGAGTCCCCTCCGGCAAGCTTCTCGGGTTCTTCATGTCTCAGCGGGGAATTGAAGCCAATCCCGACAAGATTAAGGCCATTGAGCAGATTGAAGCACCAAAGCGCGTCAAGGATGTACGAAGACTTGCCGGTTGCGTAGCTGCTCTTAGCAGGTTTATCTCTAGGTCTGCTGAGCGTGCCCTGCCATTTTTCAAAATTTTGAAAAAGGTAGGTCCAATGAAATGGACTCCGGAGGCGGAGGCTGCGCTGCAGGACTTGAAGAGATACCTGTCCTCCACTCCAACACTGGTCGCACCTAAGCCACAAGAGAAGTTGCTGCTATATATAGCGGCAACCAATCAAGTGGTTAGTGCTGTGTTAGTAGCGGAGAGGGAGGCGGATGATGAGCCAGCAACCACGGCAGAGGCATCCAGCGACAAGCAAGGGACTTCACCGGCAAGCTCTGGTCCCGACAAAGATGGATCTGCGCAGGAGCGTGACAATATGCAGAAAAGAATGGTGCAGCGCCCAGTTTACTTTGTCAGTTCCCTTCTGCAGGGGGCTAGGTCAAGGTACTCTGGTGTGCAGAAATTGCTTTTCGGCCTTCTCATGGCCTCGAGAAAGCTGCGCCATTACTTCCAAGCACATGAGATCACAATCGTCACTCGTTTTCCACTGAAGAGGATACTACAAAACCCAGAAGCAACAGGCAGGATTGTCGAGTGGGCACTGGAACTGTCAAGCTTTGGCCTCAAGTTTGAGAGCACTTCAACTATCCAAAGCAGAGCATTGGCAGAGTTCATAGCAGAATGGACGCCAACACAAGATGAAGAAATTCCAGAGACGAGCATCCGCGTCAAGGAAGCAAGCAAAGAGTGGATGATGTACTTTGATGGTGCCTTCTCGCTGCAAGGAGCCGGTGCGGGCATGCTACTTGTTGCACCCACCGGAGAGCACCTCAAGTACGTAGTCCAGATGCACTTTCCCAAGAAGCAAGCAACGAACAATACTGCAGAGTATGAAGGTTTGCTTGCCGGTCTCAGGATCGCAGCAGACCTTGGGATCAAGAAGCTCATTGTCAGGGGTGACTCACAGCTTGTCGTCCGCCAAGTGAACAAGAATTATCAGAGTCCATTGATGGAGGCTTACGTTGATGAGGTGAGAAAGCTAGAAGAGCACTTTGACGGCCCGCAGATGGAACATGTTTCGAGAGCTCAGAACGACATTGCCGATGGCCTGTCAAAGTGCGCCGCACTTAAGTTACCTGTGGAACCAGGGATCTTTGTGCTCAAGCTGACCCAACCGTCCGTAACACCATCAACTGGATAGAACAAGAAGAGAAAGTTGATTTCTGGTGACTATTTTCCGGCAGAGCTCCCCGAAGCCGCCGCCAAGAAGGTCCTCAAAATCAACACCAAGGGTGCTGAGGAGCAGTCTGCTCCAGCAAGCCCTAGGGTTTGTTCCGTTGAAGCAGATGCTCCCGACAAGTTTTGCTCCGGCAAGCTTGCCGGGGAACGTCAAGCTCCGGCTGAGCCGCAGGTTCTCGCCGTAGAAGCGGATGTTCCTGCAGCAGCAAATGTGCCTTTAGTCCTTGTTGTCGAGCCGCAAGCTCCAGCATGGGCACAGCAGATTGTCTGTTTCCTTCAGACAGGAGAACTTCCCGAAGAGCAAGAAGAAGCGGAAAGAGTATCCCGGCAGTCAAGTATGTACCAGTTTGTCGACAACACACTGTACAGAAGAAGACTCAACGGCGTGAAATTGAAGTGTATTCACCAGGAAGACGGACAAAAGCTGTTGGCAGAGATACATGGAGGCATATGTGGTCACCACATTGGCGCAAGAGCACTTGCCGGCAAAGCGTTCCGGCAAGGTTTCTTTTGGCCGACAGCCCTCCAGGATGCAACTGCACAAGTAACCAAGTGTGAAGCGTGCCAGTTCCATTCCAAGCAGATACACCAGCGAGCTCAAGCTCTCCAGATGATCCCTTTATCCTGGCCATTTTCGGTCTGGGGGCTCGACATCCTCGGCCCCTTTCCCCGAGCTGTCGGGGGCTTTGAGTACTTGTACGTTGCAATCGACAAGTTCACAAAGTGGCCGGAAGTGGAAGCAGTGAGGAAGGTGACAGCACAGTCAGTAGTCAAGTTCTTCAGGTCGATTGTTTGCCGCTTCGGGATCCCTAACATGAGCATTACCGACAACGGCACGCAATTCACGAGCCGCACCTTCATGCAGTACATCCAAGATCTTGGCGCCAAGGTCTGCTTCGCTTCTGTTGCTCATCCGAGAAGCAACGGTCAAGCGGAGAGGGCGAATGCTGAAGTGCTGCGTGGGCTCAAGACCAGGACTTTCGACAGGCTGCACAAGTGCGGAAAGAACTGGATCGAGGAGCTGCCGGTGGTTCTTTGGTCGATCAGGACGACGCCAAATCGAGCCACTGGCCAGACACCGAGCAGAGGCATTTCTCCCCACGGAACTCGTATACGGGTCACCTCAAGTGCTTGCTTATGATGAGCTTGAGCAAGAGCAGCTGCGACAAGATGACGCGCTGCTCCTTGAGGAAGACCGTCTTCAGGCTGCTGTATGAGCTGCTCGATACCAGCAAGCTTTGCGCCGCTACCATAGCCGCAAAGTTAATGCCAGAAGTTTCGAGGAAGGCAACCTTATTCTTCGGCGCGTTCAGTCCGCCAAGAATTCCAACAAGTTGACGCCGAAGTGGGAAGGCCCTTATCGGGTGAAACGAGTCACTAGGCCTGGCGCTGTCCCCCTTGAGACCGAAGATGGCATTCCGGTGAGCAACTCCTAGAACATTGAACATCTTCGTAAGTTTTACCCGTAGGGCGCGGTTGCCGGAACCCGTTCCGACAACCACCTTTTGTACAAGTCTTGCCGATGTTGCATGTAATCCTTTGTACAAAGCCGGGCGCAGACCCCATGCATAAGTAAAGCTCATGTGCTCTGCACATCTTGTCAATATCATGCTATCTACTTTACTTTTGCATACGTTATCTGACATTTTGTGCAGCACCTACCCCCGGTAAGCAATAACGAGCCATAAGGCTCCATATCTTTATTTTCTCTTCTTTCTTTTTCTCAAAAAGGAAAGGAAGGTTCCCTCGCACACAAGTTTGCCGGGGGGAAAGGAGAAGATAATGGTGTGGACCAAGCATCGTTCAAAAGTTTCGCCTTGCCGGGAAGCAAACGACAGAAAAGCTAAGTTGCCAAAGTTTGAGAAATCAGTTTTGAATTTTTAAGTTATCTTCCTCGAACGACCGTACTTTGTATGGAAAACCTGTGCGCGGAGGAACCAACTCGTAGCTAGTTGCGCCGTTACTTTGTTTCGAGTCCGCTCAACAACTTAAGTGAGCTGCGACTAGTTGCGACAAGGTTTCTTGTCGGAAGCGGCACCGCCAGCAGGCTGCTGATGTCCCGCACTCAGCACTCGCGGCCCAGGTGCCTGCGCCGACAAGTTCCCTAAAAGCGTAGGGTAAAAACATACAAAGGAAGGAATCAAGTAAAGGAAATAACATGGCAATCTCTACCCAAAATAGAGTTATATTACAAGATAGCTTGTCGCAGCTCTAACAGATTGTTCTTATAACATGACCAGCAGCGACAAGAAAAAGAAAAAAAACGGGCGGCCTAATCTACGCGATCGCCCTCAACCCTCTTGATCTCGCTCACCTTGTCCACAATGGGTGCGACAAGGGCCTTGAGCGCATCCAGATCAGCATCCGGCGGCAAGGATTTGAGGACGTTGGTGAAGTTGAGGCCTGGGTTGCGGAAGGCCACCTTCATTAGCACCTTCTGGAGAGCTCCTGCGCAGATCTTGCGCGACTCGTCGGCCAGCTGCTTTGGGATCTTCTCTCGGAGTCACTGGAGGGCCGTCGCCACGCCTTTGAAGAACAAGCTGAGCTTGGCGCTGGGTTGGAGGTGCTCGTCGGAGGAGTACCCGAGATCCTCCATCCCCAGCTGCGCCAGCTCCCCGTCGATGGCGGCGGCAAGATCCACAAGACCCTCGGTCCAGTGCTCCACAGTCTCCCTGAAAGCGTCGTGGGCGGCAGCAGCACTCGCCAGCAGCGCCTCGTCGGCCTTGATCTTCTCCGACAAGGCCACCTCCCACTCCCTGGCACCGTCCAGTGTCTGAGTCAAGGTAGCCAGCTTCAACTCAAGATCCACATTGGAGTCCTTGGCGGCGCTAAGCTCCTTGCTCCTCTCTGCGAGAAGGCCCTGCAGCTCACCATGAGCGGCAGCGTCCTTCTCGCGCTCACGCTTGAGAGCGACAAGCTCCTCGCCGCTCGCCCTGAGATCAGCCTCCAGCTGCGCTACTTTCGTCTCTAGCTCCTTCTTGGCGGCCTCAGCAGCTGCAGCGGCATCCTTTGCTTCCTTGAGAGCCCCGCCAATTGCTTGCTTGCGCGCGGCAAGCTCCTCCTCGTGGCTGTCAAGGTTAACCTTGCGCTGCGCCAACTCTCCTTCTTGCACAGACAGCTTCTCGGCGACGAGCCGCTGTTGCTCTTCAACCTCAGCCTTCGCGAGGAGAAAAGCTTTCCGCTCCTCGGCGACTTGCTCCCGCTCCTCTGCTAGAGACCGGAGAGCTTCCTGCCTGAGATTCCGCAGCTCCTCCGCGCGCTTCTCAATGTCCACTCCCGCCCTCGCGACAAGCGCTTCTCGGGATGCCAGCTTGGCCTGTCGGGCGTGGTAGAGCGACAGCAGCTTCCGCAGCAGCCGCTCCTTCTCAGGCTCGTCGCCGCTGCTGCTTGGCGTGTCGACCAATGCCAGCCCAGCGGAGGAGAGCACCTCTTCATCAAAAGTTTCTCCTTCGACCGGCGCCCTGGAGCTCGATGCCCAGGGGAGCTTGATGAAGACGCCATCGCCGGCCTTCAAATAGGCGCCGGGATGGGGCTCTTCGGAGCCTGGCGCTGCAGCAGCGGCAGAGGGATCGGCGGTCGGTGCAGCGCCTGGCGCTCCTGTAGCCTCGGGGCCGTCAGTGCGATCGCCTGATTCCTCGCCAGCTTCTGCGGCGGCAGCCTTGGCGGCCTCTTCGCCGGCGGGATCATCAGCACCGGCCTCTTCTTCGGTGGCGGCGGCGTCATCGTTGTTGCCGCGCGTGTTCTCCTTGCCGGCGGCCTCGGTTTCCATCGGCTCCGTGGCAGGTGGATCTGACGACCGAAGAGGGGAGAAAGTTCAGCGAATATTCAGAAAGAAAATCAGAAGAAAAAGAATCCAAGGGAAGTTTTCAAGCAAGAGGATTACCTGTATCTGCAGTCGTGGTCTCAACCACCGGAGGATCGCTGGTGCTGTCCCTTGCCGGAGAGCTATCCCTTGCCGGAGAATTCTCCCTTGCCGGAGAACGCTCCCTTGCCAGGGAATCCTCCCTTGGCGGTGTAGTCGAAGCAGATGGCACTTCGGGAGCGGCTTCCGGGCTCTCCTGGTGAGGCTGCTCCGCTCCTGCACGAACCAACACTCAGATATCAGCAAAGGAATAGCACCCATGAGCGCCTGACAGCAAGAAGTAAACCATATACTTATGCTGGGGGCTGCGCTGGGGGTTGCTTTGGGGAGTAGTTGCCGGGTCCGGCAAGGTGGTCTCGGGCACGCCCTCTGCTGTCGCGGTGGGTTCGTCCTCGATGACAATCATCGGGACCTTAGCTCTCTTCGCCGCTCTCTGGGCCAGCGTCCTGAAAAGGAACAAGTTCAGAGTAAAGCAAATCAGATACAAAACAAAGCAACCAAATTGAAGAACTACAAGAACAGCGAGGAATCTTACTCTTCTTCTTCCTCGTCGGAGCTGAGCGCGGAGAGATCAAAGTCGGGCTCGCCTCCGGTGCGACGAGGCGGAGGAGTAGGTTCCCTTGCCCGCTTCGCAAGAGCAGTAGCGGCGGACCAGGAAGACCCCGCTCCAGTTGCCGCAGCGACGTGAGGCGCTCCCGCAGCAATGGTGCTTGCCGCGGTGGAGCGTGTCGCGCGGCTCGGCGGCTGTTGACTCGTCTCCCGCCCCGCTACGTCCGCGGCCTTGCAGAGACGCCTTCTTGGCGGGGCTGGGGGCTCCGCCTGCGGCAAACTGTCTGAAGGTTCGGGCCCGACAAGCCCTCCCTCCTCGGGCTCGCTCGGCTCAGCTTCCGGCCCAGCAAGCTCTTCCTCGCCGGCGAACTCCTCTCGCTCGGCAAGGCTTGCCGCTCTGCTGCCTCTGCCTCCTCCACGATGAATCCAAACTCGCCCGCGGCAGCGGCTGCTGCCGCCTCTTCCATCCTGGTGGCGATGCGCTGCATCTCATCATCGGTGGTGTCGCGGGTGAGGCTCTTCTGCTCGTCGGCGCGGACCGGCACTTCTACCAAGCCGTCAAAGAAATCCCGCACGACGTCGTCTGCAGGCTCTTGCCAAGTCGGGATGATTCCGTGCGAGTCGCACAGCGGCATCATTGCGCGAATGCGATCGAGCGAGGAGTTGTTGCACAAAGGAACGACACCCCTCGGCAACATGAATGGATGTTGGGGATTGCGCTTGAACAGCTCCAGCAGCATCGCGTCCAGCTCCAGGACGGTGAAGTTGAAGTTGAGGCCCGGGTGCAGCCTCATGATATCCGCCGAGTTCTGGAACTCCCAGGCGGGTCTCCTCCTCTCCTGCAGGGGGGCGATGCAGCGGCGAAGAAAATCTGCGCCAACGGCGCCTACGGTGAGCCCGGTAAGCCTGAGGCGTAGGATCCGGGTGACGGCGATCTTCAGCCTGTCGTCTTCCGGGGCCACGTTGCTCCAATCGTTACCACGCACTATTGGAGCTTGGCGCAGGGCAGTAAATGGCTGCGGGTTCTCCTGGACAATCCAGCACCACTCTGCTCTCCATTCCTCCCACTTGCTGCGGAGCTCTCCCTCCAGATAAGCTTCCTTCTTGCCGACTCTCGAGATCCAAGCACTCCCGCCGGCAAGAGGCTCCCCTCTCTCAACCCGGGGCATAAAGAAGTGGCGGAAAAGGGCTACGTTTGGATGGACTCCGACAAAGTTTTCGCAAAGGTGTGCGAAAACTGCCATGGTCAGACCGGCGTTGGGGGTGAAGTCAAGGAGGCGGAACCCGTAGGTGTTCATGATGTCACATTAGAATTCAGAGAAGGGCGGGCAAAGCCCGTAGTAGAAGAACATCGCGAAGAAGGGTACCCGTTTGGAGCTAGTTCCGAAGTAGCGGCCGGGAGTACCCTCGTGCGCGGATGCGCTCACGTCTCCGTCGACCAGAAAAGGTAGTAGTACTCCCTCAGCTCCTTCGCGCCAAGCTGAGGGGGGAAGATGGCCCGCTCCTTCCGCAGCGCCGCGAGCCGCTGCGCCTCGACCGATTTCACGCCCTTCCCCTTGTTGGCTTTCGGAGCCATGGCGAAGGTGGTGGGGGAGATCGGCGGCGTTGGTGGTGCTGGTGGCAATGGGGGGCGAAGCGCTCCTCTCTTTCAGCTTCGGGAAGAAGGGGAGAGCGGCGGAGATTTGTGAAGATTGAACTAGCAACCGGCGAGATGGGCGAACTGCCCCTGTTTCCCCTGCTTATAAAGAGGGAGGGGCGGACGTTTCGTCCTTCCGAATAAAGAAACCACTCTCCCACGACACCGCATTCGACACGTGCCGTTGGGGGAGGGCGCGGCGGATACGGAGTAAGATACGACATAAACCAGGCCGTGCGTGCCCGTGCCCTATTTTGGGCCTGGCCCAACAGCGCTCGGCACCGTGTGTGGCCCAGGCCCGGGGGCTCCTGTCGGTGTACTAGAGTAGGGGTACCCTAGTATCCCGAACTTGTGCATGGGCAGTTGCAGCGCCCCGCGGCAAGGCTTGCCGGGTGACCGCCAAGGTCCTCCGTGGTTCCTTTGGAGCCATTCAAGAACAGAGTATTCAAGCCAAGAAGACAAGGCCCCGGCAAGAGGAGCTTGCCGGGAAGGCCAACCAAGGCATCGCAAGGAACTTGTCGCGACGCGCCGCGCGTCCCGGCAAGGCCCGGTGAGCGACAAGCTTCCGGGCGCGGCAAGACAACGACCGCGGCAAGGCGCTTACCGCGGCAAGCGGCCACTCTGTACCTACACTCCAGCACATCCACCAACGTGTCGCCCTGGGGGCCTTTCCAGGCGCGCGTGGCGAGAGGCTGTGCAGCCAGCGGTGCGCGGTGGCATGAGACGCTGACAGGATCGCCATCGTGGCGAGCGGTGGCGTCCCTGACGGTCCCTTTTTGCACTGTTTGGGCGACGCAGACGGGCATTTAATGCCTTTGTCCCCTGCCGTCAGGGTTAGGTAGGATACACTGTACAGGTAGCTGTACCAACCACCCCTCTTTTTCCATTTTTACCCTTGTCTACTTTGCCACCTGTCGGTGACCCCTTGAGCATATAAAAGGAGGCCCATGCGCAACGTAGAGGGGGGTTCGGTTCGAAACCAGAAAACACTCACGCTCGGTCTCGTGTGTACTGTAGCACTCAGCGCACCCGAGCAAGAACTCAATACAATCAGACATGCAGCAGTAGGAGTGTTATCTCTCCGGAGAGCTCCGAAGCTGGGTAAACTGCTCGTGTGCTTCGCCTCGATCCTCTCTTCGTGCGATCTCCGCCCCCCGCCGAACCGAAAGGGGCTCGGTCCGCCGGTCCCCATAGGTGTTCGTGGATCAGTTTCCCCGACAGTAGTTATCAAAACGTGTATGTCAGTTGTTTGCAACATCCATAGACGACGTTCGAGGTTTAGTACACCAAGCGGTGCATTAAGGACATAAGCCTTCTACGCAACAATGAGGACAATCCTCAGTTTATGGACCCAGTCCGCATAATTGCTACTATCAACTTTCAACTAAATATTCTCTAGGAACATATCTAAAACAGTAGAACTAAAGTGCGAGCTATGACATAATTTGCAAAGACCTTTTTGACTATATTCAGGATAATTAAGTTCATCTTATGTACTCCCGCTCAGATAGACATCCCTCTAGTCATCTAAGTGATTACATGATCTGAGTCAACTAGGCCGTGTCCGATCATCACGTGAGACGGACTAGTCTTCATCGGTGAACATCTTAATGTTGATCGTATCCACCATACGACTCATGCTCGACCTTTCGGTCTCTTGTGTTTCGAGGCCATGTCTGTACATGCTAGGCTCGTCAAGTCAACCTAAGTGTTTTGCGTGTGTAAATCTGGCTTACACCCGTTGTATGTGAACGTTAGAATCTATCACACCCGATCATTAGGTGATGCTTCGAAACAACGAACGGTAAGTGCATCTAGTGCCCCTTAGTGATTTTGGTGTATTAAAGACTTATAGGTTAAGGGACTAATGCATTTGTGAGTGTACACAGGTCTATAAGTGTATGAGGAGTTTGATATTTACAGAGAAAGTCGACCCCTAAAAATGAATATCTTCGACTGAAGATTTTGGTATTCCTGAAGACTTTCATGAAGACTTTGAAAGTGAAGAAATTGGTGTATCCGTCCAGACTTGATATTCATGCGAGGAATATGAAGCTTGAAGACTTTCATTTCATAGTTTTGTTTTTCTCTTTCTTGAGTCATAGGAAACACCATACTGTTAAAGGGGGTCGAGGAAATACTAAGGAAAATTTTCCATGTGATGATCAACTCAAAATCCTACACCTACCAAACCCTTCGAGTGAAGCCTTTGGAAATCTCATATAGTTCAGTCAATTTCTTCAGTGACAGAGACGAAGTTCTTCTGGTCGCTGAGGAATTTGTTCTGACTGAGGAGTTAGGAATTCGCCAGTGCGGATTGCCTACACAGTGAGGAACATGATAGCCCTGAGGAATTTGAGAGTCAAATTTCCGACCGTTGTTGTATTGCGCGCTAGCTATCCCAAAATATCTACCAAATCATTGAAGAGATTGATCTAGAGCATCACTGAAGAGATTGATCCTGCGTGGATCCGACGCTTGTTACCTTTGAAGACTGTGCTTCTTCCAGACGGTTAGGCGTCATGGTCTAGAGCATCCAAGAGGAATTGTGGATCGCCGAGTGACCGAGTCTTTGAAGGTTTGTAAGTCGCCTGAAGACTTACCACGAGTGATTGGACGAGGTCTGTGTGACCTTAGTTCAAGGAGAATACGGTGAGGACTTGGTGTCCTGAGCTGCGTGCTCAGCGACTGGGTGTCCGGGACTGTGTGTCCTCGAGTTTAAATACTCAACCGCTCCAACCAGATGTACAACTGAGACAGCAGTTGGAACTGGTCTACCAAATCATTGTCTTCACCAACCTTACTAGTTCTATTTCCTCAACTCTTTCATTTCCTCATTACTGTGTTGAGTGATTGTTCATATCTGTGTTTGAAGACTTTGACTGAAGACTTTCTCAATTTCCTCAGTTCAATTTCTTCAGTCTGTTTGTCTTCATCTTCTGTTATCCTGTGTTTACGCTTCCTGTACTCTGTGCTTGTCTTCATTTCATCATGATGACTATGGCTGTATCCTGTTATGCTTATTTCTGAGTACTTATTCCACTTCTAGTAGTTCTTCGCTAAGGAATTTCCTCACTGGCAAATTCCTCAGTGAAGAATTCATAAAAATCGCCTATTCACCCCCCTCCTCTAGACGATATAACGCACTTTCAATTGGTATCAGAGCAAGGTACTCCCTTGTTCTGTGTGATTTTGGTTTAACCACCTGGAGTTCTAGTTATGTCGACCGCAGGTATGATCAAGGTCTCCGCTGGGTGTCCTACCTTTGATGGCAAGGACTACCCCTACTGGAAGAATAAGATGCGAATGCATCTTGAAGCAATTGACAACGATCTCTGGTACGTTGTGGAAAATGGTGTTCCCACAGTTACACCTGCCCTGAATGCTGCTGATGTGAAGAGATTCAAGCAACTCGATTCTCAAGCGAAGAATATCATATGCGGTCATCTGAGTAAAGGGCAGTATGGTAGAGTGAGTGCTTTGGAAACTGCTAAGCTTATCTGGGACAGGCTCTCCAAAGTAAACGAAGGAGTCGCAACTCAACGTGACTCTCGTGTTGACGTTCTTCGCAATCTCTTCAACCGCTTCAAAAGACTCGACAATGAAAATGTTCAGCAAACCTTCGATCGCCTCACTGACATCTCAAATGAGCTTCAAGCACTTGGCGCCACTGACATAACCGACCATGAGGTGGTGAAGAAATTGTGGAGATCGCTAGATTCCTCATTTGATACTCTAGCACTAATGATACAAGAGCGTGCTGACTACAAGTCACTGGATCTTGCTGATATCCTTGAGAGGCTAAATACTCATGAGTTCCATCTTGCTGAAAAGAGAGATCTCTATGGTTCAAGTTATGGAAAACCACGTGCCCTGAAGGCCAAGGCTGTGTCTGAATCTGAATGTGAAGACTCTGGTAGTAGCCTTGGTGATCCTGAAGAATTGAGCCAGGAGCTAGCACTGCTCGTGAAGAAGTTCCAGAAGTTCTCAAGACATGGTCGCTTTGGAAAATCCTCAAGGAGTAGTGACTCCTCATCAAGTGACTATAAGAGAAGGCTATGCCACAAATGCAAGAAGCTTGGTCACTACATTCAAGATTGTCCTTAGTGGGACAAGGAATTAAAGAAGAAGAAATACAAGGATTACAGTTCTGATGATGCCAAGAAGAAGAAGAAATCTTCAAAGTCTTCATCATCAAAATCCTCAAAGTCTTCATCTCACAAGAAGAGCAGCTCCAAGAAGGCTCGGGCATTCATTGGCAAGGAAATGGACTCTGAAGCTGAATCTGAGGAACATGAGGAAGAGGAGGCATCCGAGGAATCTGAGTCAGGTGTGGCAAGTATAGCTCTTGCTACCGCATTTGTCAGCAAGTCTATCTTCAACTCTGAAGAAAACGGCAACAACAACAACGCTGATGAAGATAATGATGACTACACTCCCACCTATTGCTTCATGGCAAAGGGTGGCAAGGTAACAAAATATCCCTCTTCTAAATCTAGTGAGGATGAATCTGATGAAAATCTTAAGCCTAGCTACTCTAAACTTGCTAAGTTTGCTGTGAAACAACAAAAGGCTATTGAAAAACTTCAAAACATGCTAGACAAAAGTGATGATATGTTGGGTGATGAAATGGACCACACTAAAGACTTAACTGAAAATCTTCAAAGACTTTAGTCTAAGTTTGACAACCTTCAAAGTCATCATAACACTCTCTTATCTGATCACGAGAAGCTTACTTCTGAATTTCTTCAAAGAAAGCAAGATCTTGAGAAGCTAAGAGTGAGTCATGAAGATCTTCAGAAGGATCGCGATTCATTACTTGCTCAACAAATCAGCGCTACTCAGGAAGAATTTGTGCCTCCATGCTTAAAGTGCATTGAACGTGAATCTGCTAATTCTTCACCTGAATGTTCAAATGCTTCAACTGTTACAAATTCTTCACCTTCCACTGCTATATCTAATTCCTCATCTGAGGACATTGCTAGTATCACTGACGATGCAGGGCTGAAGGGAACGACAGGCATGTACAAAAGCCTCAGAGGGCATCAGATTCTTTGTGATGTGCTCAAAAAGCAGATCCTCAACAGAAACCCTAGGAAAGAGGGTATTGCCTTTGAGAGGAAACTCAATGCTGATGGAACATATTGGAAGCCTGAGCAGTACCCCAAAACCTCATGGGTTGCTGCAAAGGGACCTCCAGTTGATCCATCTAACTTATCTGGCTTTACATGTGAATCTCCTCATTCTTCTGATGAGTCATTTGACTCCAACTATAAACTGTTCAAAAATCAGAATGGTGAAGTATTTGCTAGCTATGTTGGCATTAACTACATGAACGGTTCCCCTATGAAGAAAATCTGGGTTCCCAAAAGTTATGTTGAAAGTCTTCAGGTGAATGTCCTCATGACACCACCAGTGAAGAGCAGGAACCCCAGATCCAATTCTTCATATGGACCTAATTCTTCACATGGATCAAATTCCTCAAGTGGATCAAAGTCCTCATATAAACATCATCGTGCTAACCCTTCTATTTCGCAAGGTAGAGCTAAGGGCTATGAATATGCGCATTATTCTTCAAATCATTATGTTCATAAGTCCTCGAAGAATTTCTCTGCTTATTCATATGCTTACCCTAACCCCTCTTATGTGAAACGCAATGGATTGGCTTCTATGCCACCATTCTCATATGGTGCTCGCAGAGTGATGAACTCTTTCCACCCCTTCAGATGTGGGTGGTGAAGAAAAAGAACTAATCTCTTATGCAGGGTCAGGTCTCCAGACATGTCTTAACGTCTGAACAATTTGCTGGGGGCCTGACAAAAATGCCTGAAAGGATGCAGGCGAATCATGATGAAATGAACTTTCATTTCACACGTCCTCACACTGCTTATCTGTGCCATTGCTTGATGAAATTGAACTGATGAATTTGATGTCATATTCTTCACTGATGAAGTATATGAGTTCGTAAGATGCACTAATTCATCTGCAGGATGATCAGCCCAAAGCAAACGAGTGGGTTCTCGATAGTGGATGTACAAATCACATGACTGGTGACAAGAATCTATTGATGGATGCTCCCTTAACACCGTCACATCTGAAGCACATCATCTTCGCTGACAAAGGCAAAAGTCAGTATTGGGTCTAGGGAAGGTTGCGATCTCAAAGGATCGACACATGGACAAAGTCATGCTTGTCGAGTCCTTAGGATACACCTCATGTCTGGCTCAATGTTTTGTGATCTCGATATGGTTGTTGTCTTTGGAAGATATCGTTGTGTTGTGATCATGGAAGCTGACCATTCCAAAGTCTTCGAAGGCTTTAGGAGAGGAGATCTGTATATTGTTGATTTCTCTACAGGACCACAACCAGCCGTATGCTTACTTGCACAAGCTTCAGAAGGCTGGCTATGGCATCGACGACTTGGTCACGCTGGCATGAGGAATCTGAACACGCTTGCGAAGAAGAAGCACGTCATTGGCATTGAGAATGTCAAATTCCTCAAGGATCACTTATGCGGAGCTTGTGAAGCTGGAAAGATGACAAAGGCCAAGCATCCAGCAAAGACTATAATGACCACTACTTGTCCATTTGAATTGCTTCACATGGATCTCTTTGGTCCTAATCATTATTCTATTGTTTCAAATGATGCATCCCTATATGGCTTTGTTATTGTTGATGACTATTCTCGTTACACATGGGTACACATTGTCACTTGCAAACATGAAGTGCAGGAAATCTTCAAACGATTTTCCTCGAGGGCTTCAACCAACTTTGGTGTGAAGATCAAGCACATCAGAACTGACAATGGGACCGAGTTCAAGAATTCCGGTCTTGATGGCTATCTTGATGAACTTGGTATTACTCATGAGTTATCTGCTCCTTATACTCCTCAGCAAAATGGCGTTGTGGAGCGCAAGAACAGAACCCTCGCTGAAATGGCTCGCACTATGCTTCATGAATACAAAACACCTCGTCGTTTTTGGATTGATGCAATTGATATTGCGTGCCACATCATCAATCGGGTATATCTTCACAAATTCTTCAAGAAGACTGCCTATGAACTCCTCGCTGATAAGAAACCCAATGTGAGTTATTTCAAAGTCTTCGGTGCTAAATGTTGGATTAGAGATCCTCGTCACAATGCTAAATTTGCACCGAAAGCACATGAAGGTTTTGTGCTTGGTTACGGAAAGGACTCGCACACCTACAGAGTCTTTAACAATGTTCTTCACAAGGTTGTTGAAACTGTAGATGTGCGGTTCGATGAAACTTTTGCACCTATTGCTAGACTTGAGGCTATTCGCATATTACTTGCTTATGCTAACCATCATAATATTATCTTACAACAAATGGATGTGAAAAGTGCATTCCTCAATGGTAGGCTTGAGGAAGAAGTATATGTTGCTCAACCCCCAGGTTTTGAAGATCCAAAGAATCCTGACAAAGTCTTCAGACTCAACAAGGCCCTGTATGGCCTCAAGCAGGCCCCTCGGGCGTGGTATGACACTTTGAAGGAATTCTTCATGAAGAATGGCTTCACACCTGGTTCACTCGACCCTACTCTCTTTACTAAATGTTATGATGGTGAACTGTTTGTGTGCCAAATATACGTTGATGATATTATCTTTGGTTGTACTGACCAACGTTATAGTGATGAATTTTCCTATATGATGAGTAAAGAATATCAAATGTCTATGATGGGAGAGTTGAAATTCTTCTTAGGTCTTCAAATTCATCAACAGCACAATAGCATATTCATCTCTCAGGAGAAATACCTCAAGGAAGTTCTGAGGAAATTCGGCATGCAAGATTGCAAAGGCGTCAAAATTCCTATGCCCACAAATGGCCATCTATGCACTGATGAAAATGGTATTGACTTCGATCACAAGGTATACCGCTCCATGATTGGTTCGTTATTGTACTTATGTGCATCTAGGCCAGATATAATGCTTAGTGTTTGCATGTGTGCCCGATTTCAAGCTGCACCGAAGGAATCACACCATAAGGTTGTGAAACATATTCTTCGATATCTAGCTCACACACCAACACTAGGATTATGGTACCCCAAGGGCTCTACGTTTGATCTCATTGGATATTCTGACTCTGACTATGCTGGTGATCGTGTGGACCGCAAGTCAACATCTGGTACTTGTCATTTCCTCGAACAATCTTTGGTCTGTCGGTCCTCGAAGAAATAGAACTGCATATCACTGTCTACTGCAGAGGCTGAGTACATTGCTGCTGGTTCTTGCTGTGCTAAACTGCTATGGATGAAGCAAACCCTCAAGGACTACGGCATCAACGTGAAGAATGTGCCTCTCCTCTGTGACAATGAGAGTGCCATCAAGATTGCTCACAACCCAGTTCAGCACTCGAAGACAAAGCACATTCAGATTCGTCATCATTTTCTTCGTGATCATGTGTTGAAGGGCGACATCTCCATCGAGCACGTGAAGACTGAAGAACAGCTAGCCGATATGTTCACAAAGCCCTGGGATGAGAAGAGATTTAGCAAGTTGCGGTGTGAGCTAAATATCTTAGAATCTTCCAATGTTCTTTGAAAAGGACACACATCCTGACACTTATGCAAAATTGATGACTTAGATGTGCAACACATGAAGAAACGTTTTTCTTCAATCAATGAAGAATAACACTCTAAGTGTGAAGAAATTAATGAAGAATTTGATTCTCAGAACCCTACGACAATTGTACATGGTGTCTGAAATCATCATTCTTATACGGTGGGTCATGCCACCACCAAAGTTAAAAATCTTCATTTTTGAAATTCCTCAGTTTTTGAAATTCTTCAGATTTTCAAATTCTTCAACTTTGCAAAATCTTCACTGTATCCGTCGTTTTTATTCTTTGGATATATATATATATATATATATATATATATATATATATATATATATATATATATATATATATATGAGTTTATGTCCTATACAACATTCACTTATGGCTATTTCTTCAAGTTGCATTTTCTCCTAAGTGAATGTGATCGGACCCTTTCCCCTCTATGCTATACTCAACCCAATCTATTCACAAATTCTTCATGTGCGTTCTATTTGGAACTCGTTCAAAATCTTCACTGTGTCATTGTCAGCTGAAGAATTTGCGAGCGGAACTTAAAGCTTATCTTATCCAAATTTTCGGTTTTACCGCTCAAACCGTCACGTATCCCCCGATAGACTTATCTATTCACCCATGATCTAACACGATCTCCACTTCTCAGTACATGGGTGACACATGTCAAGCGAATGAGAAGGGTCAGGGGCACGTTCATCCTAAATCTTCGGGCGAACAGTTTTTCACTACGGTTATAAATACCCCCTCTCCCCTTCCTCACTTCCTTTACTCCGCTCGACCGCTCTCTCTCTCTCGCTCGAGCTTCTCAAACCCTAGCGCCGCCGCTACTCCATCGTTGCCGGTGAGGAAGAGTTTCACTGCCTCGACCTAGTCGCCGTCGTAATCGCGCCAACCGCGGAAATCTTCACTCCGCTGCCGTCGTAGCTGTCTTCCTCCGCCAAGTTAGGGCGTGGAAGCTCTACACCGACGAACTTCACTGTTTTGCTTCTCAGTTCATCGTGTTCTTCATCCAGGGTAATTAAAAGTTACTTTTACTGCCCTCTTTTGATTTGAAATTTCACAACAAAATCTTCAAAGGTGTTTATTCTTCAAATCCTCACACACAATACACCTCACTAGTCATATGTTCTTGATTCATTTCTCTAAGCATCGTTTTTCTTCAAGATTCCTCAATTGTGTGGATCTTCGATCTATACAACTCTGGAACCTAAGACAGAGAACGCTTAGTGAAATTCTTCAAGGCTCATCTGGTCAAATTCCTCAAACTTGTTCTTTTTGGAAAACCTTCTGAGAACGCATATGACCTCTCCAAATTCCTCGCAACTATACTCTATTCACAGGTACTCATGTCCGCTGCTGAATCACTAGGTTCTCATCAACTTAACTCATTTGCAGCGTTCCTCGAAGAAAAGTTGCATACTTCTTCAGAAAATTCGATTGATCAAATTCCTCATCTGAAGAATATGGCTGATGGTAAGAAGTCGCAGAAAGGAGGAAAGAAGCCTGAGGTCATGACTGCTTTTGAAATCCCTGAGGACCTCTATACTGACTATTGCACACCTGATGAGGCCGAGTTCGGAAAAGAAAGCAAAACTCAGCGCAAGGTGCGCATACAGAGGATTGAACGGAGATGGGCAAGAGAGTGGAGGGAGTACAGATATGTGACTCCAAAGTACATGAAGAAATTCGCACTTAATCCTCCATGCCCAAGAGCTCCATTGGCACCTGGCCAGGAAGCTGACCCCACCAGCATCAAGCGTGGTGAGGATTTTCCTGAAGAATGGGCCAAATGCCAAGCTAAGTTGGCGAGACAAGCTAAAGAAGCAGTGAGGAAATTCAATGAAGACTCTGCTGCTGCTGCTGCCACTGAGGCCTCTGTCAGGCCAAGAAAATCAATGGCAAAGAAGCCCGCTCACAAGCCAAGTGCTTCACCAACTATGCCTCATGGCCAAGTTCCTCAGCAATGCCCTCACGGCCAGATTCTTCAAAGCCCTTACGGCCAGAATCTTCAAAGCCCTCACGGCCAGTTCCTCATGTTGCTCCTACTCCTCCAAAGTCCTCTGCTCCTCCTCCAAAGTCCTCAGCTGCTCCGGCAAAGTCCTCAACACCTGTACATCTGGCCACGTGCCAAAGGACTACAGGCATCTCTATTGCCTCTGGTGCCTCAGCAAGTTCCTCAGCTGCACCAAAATCTTCATCAGGACCCACTCTGCTGAAGACAAAGGCCACGGCTGGTCGAGGTCCTCGGCCAAGTCCAAAGAAGAAACAGGTTGCCTCCCAAGTGCCATCTGATGATGAAGCTGATGATGATGAACTTGCAGAAATCATCAGAGACCGACAAGAAAGGGCCGCTAGAGCCAAAGGCACAAGTGTGCCACTGCTTTTGGATCCAAGGGTGATCCTTGATTACATTGATCTCTGGCACAAGGATCCAAATACTCCTATGGCTGATTTCAATTTGTCTCCTGGTCAAAGTCACATGCTGACCCATTTCATCACTGAAGAGAAATGGAAATTTGAGAAAGCCAGGCAGATCAAGAAGGCTCAGTTCAGAAAGGAGAAGTTCCTGAAGAAACACATTGTTCATATGACAACCGATGAACTCCTAAAGATCCAAGCTGAAATCAAAGCCCTCAGCGATGATTTCAATGCTTATTATGCTGATTGGCAAGGAGCCAAAGTCAGGTTTGTGAAACTGACTGAGAAGTTCACCAATGTTGCAGCCCCATCGCAACAAGAAATTCCTCAAGCTGAAGCTTCTACTCAGCAAACTGAAGAACATGCCAGCACCGCTGATGACTTTCAGGCTGCTGATGAAATACTAGTTCCAGGGCTGATGACTCCATTCCAGCCGCTGAAGACATTGCCAGGGCATCCACTAGTGGTGCGCCTGAAGAGACTGAAGAAGTCAGGGCAACTGCATCAGTTGCGCCTGAGGAAATTCAACCAGATTCCTCAGCTCCTCCAGCGCCTACACCAACTCCTATTCTTCCATCTGCATAAGATGTGAGGAAGACCAAGGCTGTAGAGCGAGCTGCAGTGAAGAAACGGAAAGCATCCAGTGCTGCAGAATCTTCAGCTCCAAAGAAGATGAAGCCTCTGACAAGCTCTATTGAAAATCCAATTGATGTTGTTCCGATTTTCACCATGCCATCAAAGGACCTTGTTCCTTTTGGTGAAGAATATGAGATCCCAAACAGATCTGATGAAGAACCTCAATCTGCTTCTTAGTCAGAGCAGGTTGATGAAGAAATTGAAGTGGATACGATCCCTTCAATGAATGTTGCTTCCTTGACAATGCCTCAGTTCACAGCTGAAGAGGCTGGCGTTGAAGAAAGTGAAGATGAAGATGTGGACATTGGCTGCACAATGCCCGTGATGAATGATGACTTTTGGGAAAGTCAGCACCCCAATACTCCACTCTTCACGCCACTACAACAAATACCTCAGTCCCCTGCACCAACAGTTCAAATGAGCTCTGAAGAAACTCATCCTACCTCGTTTGTGCATGAAGAAATTCCAGCCACTAGTGACAATGAAACTGTTGTTGTTGATCCTCTGAACACGCAGACTGCAACTGAAGAGGAACCAGAAATTCCTCAGCCTGAAGAACCTGAGATTGTGATTCCTGAGGTTGTGATGCAACTCACTGACACTCCAGAGCCCAAGCCCAGGGATCCATTCTCAAAGAAGCAAAAGTTCAAGGCTGAAGATTTCTTCAGCGACCATGTGTTCTTCACTGACTACAACCCCTATGACTCTGCTCGCATAAGGAAGAGGCGTTTCTGGACTTCTAGTCAAGCCAATTTCTATTCCTCAGTACTGTTCGACAAAGACAAAGTCTTCGATCATGAACATATTCCTCATGTGGACATGGAGTCTCTACCGTGCTTCGAGCCAGTCCTCAGTGTTCTTCACGATGTTGGATTACTGAACTTCTGCACTGACATCTGTGACTGGAATGAAAAACTCATTCTTCAATTCTATGCAACGCTGCACATCACAGGAAACTCTAAAGATGTGAATTCATGGGTGTTGGACTGGATGTCTGAAAATACTCACTACAAGGCACCAGCATCTGAATTGCTTGGTGCCCTCCCACTCAGTCCTCCCCTTGATGGTGCTCGTTGCGTCTACAGTGAACCTGAGCTTTCCAATCATTTCATGCAAGTGCTGATGAAGCCTTTGAAGCCAGGGCAGGCTTCTCGAACCAAATTCCTCGTCAAGGAATTACTATATGTGCCTCGGACTGTCTATCGCATTCTGACGAAGACAATGAGTCCTATCAAAGGGCACGACTCAAATGATGAAGAGGTCGTTGGCATCATGAAGAATATGCTTTTCAATATCATTCATGGCGTTCCCATCAACTTCCATGATTTCTTCATGAGGACTCTGGCGAATATTGCTATGTCACCATTTGAGCTGAAGCCTTATGCACCATGGATTATGAGATTCATCAGGACAAGGGCTTCACTAAACTACAAAGCTGACACTTTGAACCATGGCAGCTACTTGCCTCTGATTGAAGTCCTCAAACGGACATTTTCCTTAGCTGATGACAAAGGCAAGGCAACTGCTGTGATAGATGAAGGCATTCGTCCATTGGAAGGTCAATTTCGCAAGGCTGCATCCTACTCCACCAATGATGACTCTGCCACACATGATTCTGCCGCTAAGCAAAATCCTCAAGCCACAGCTCCCAGGGTGATGACTGATCGTGAGTTACTCCTCAGTCTTCATCAGAAGGTTGATCGCAATCACAAATAGGTCAAGCGTCAGTTTGTTTCAATTCTTCACAACATGATATCAACACACAATGCTGTGAAGAAAAACCAATACTACCTTCATGAAACCTTCAACCGTACCTGGGCTATTCTATCACATGTCTACAGCGCTGCAGATCTGAAGAATATGGGTCTCAAGGAAGAATTTGACTGGTCTGCACCTCCACCGAAGAAATTCAAGAAGGTCAAGGTTCCATCCTTGGTAGCCAGCTCCTATTCTTCATCGTGTGACACTGATGAAAATGAAGATTTAGACGACACTGCGGCAGGCCATACTACGACAACCGACCCCGACGTTGGCGCTCCTCCATCAACTTGATATTCTTCAGGGGCGTTAGTCCTCAGTTTCAATCCTTTTGGTCATTCGATGACAAAGGGGGAGAAATTTGAGTTAGTCTTCAAGCGGGTCTATTATATGGGCGTTTTTTTGCTAAGTTACAACTCTCGTTCTTCTGAAACTTTATTGGATCGAGTTGTAATCTTAAAACCCGATGGTGCCCTGATACTTTTCATGCATTGTGCTTTGATACTCTTGATACGTTATTCTGCATGCTTGTTCCTCATTAATATTTCATCATGCATTTCAAATTCTTCATATTATATGTCAAATGCGTGTATAAATTAAAAGATATAGGGTGAGAAATCCATGATTCAACTCTTCAAGTGTGCATTGCTTCAAAAGCAAATTCCTCACTATGCACATCTTCAGGGGGAGTTCTTCTATATCTTGCAATCAAATTCCTCAATATCAGTACTTTCACTTCATATGTTTATCCCCGTTGAAAAATTAACCTATATTGTCATCAATCACCAAAAAGGGGGAGATTGTAAGTGCATCTAGTGCCCCTTAGTGATTTTGGTGTATTGAAGACTTATAGGTTAAGGGACTAATGCATTTGTGAGTGTACACAGGTCTATAAGTCTATGAGGAGTTTGATATTTACAGAGAAAGTCGACCCCTAAAAATGAATATCTTCGACTGAAGATTTTGGTATTCCTGAAGACTTTCATGAAGACTTTGAAAGTGAAGAAATCGGTGTACCCATGAAGACTTGATATTCATGCGAGGAATATGAAGCTTTAAGACTTTCGTTTTCATAGTTTTGTTTTTCTCTTTCTTGAGTCATAGGAAACACCGTACTGTTAAAGGGGATCGAGGAAATACTAAGGAAAAATTTCCATGTGATGCTCAACTCAAAATGCTACACCTACCAAACCCTTCGAGTGAAGCCTTTGGAAATCTCATACAGTTCAGTCAATTTCTTATGTGACAGAGACGAAGTTCTTCTGGTCGCTGAGGAATTTGTTCCGACTGAGGAGTTAGGAATTCGCCAGTGCGGATTGCCTACACAGTGAGGAACATGATAGCCCTGAGGAATTTGAGAGTCAAATTTCCGACCGTTGCTGTGCTGCGCGCCAGCTGTCCCAAAATATCTTATCCACCTAACAGTCATATCAGACAAGGGCATTTATGTCTTATCATGTCGGGTTGCTCCCTAGGCTATAAATAGCCGCCCCCTACAACCACTAGCTGGTTGGCTGCTCCGAGAGAAACTGACACTTGTCATTTGAGAGCAACCCATCCTCCGAGGACTTTGAGCGAAAATCATCAAGTGAGGAAAAACCCCAAACCCAACCACCTACAAACCCAAAGTGATTGAGCATCACTGAAGATAATGATCCTGCGTGGATCCGATGCTTGTTACCTTTGAAGAATGTGCTTCTTCCAGACGGTTAGGCGTCATGGTCTAGAGAATCCAAGAGGAATTGTGGATCGCTGAGTGACCGAGTCTGTGAAGGTTTGGAAGTCGCCTGAAGACTTACCACGAGTGATTGGACGAGGTCTGTGTGACCTTAGTTCAAGGAGAATACGGTGAGGACTTGGTGTCCTGAGCTGCGTGCTCAGCGACTGGGTGTCCGGGACTGTGTGTCCTCGAGTTTAAATACTCAGCCGCTCCAACCAGACGTACAACTGAGACAGCAGTTGGAACTGGTCTACCAAATCATTGTCTTCACCAACCTTACTGGTTCTATTTCCTCAACTCTTTCATTTCCTCATTACTGTGTTGAGTGATTGTTCATATCTGTGTTTGAAGACTTTGACTGAAGACTTTCTCAATTTCCTCAGTTCAATTTCTTCAGTCTTTTTGTCTTCATCTTCTGTTATCCTGTGTTTACGCTTCCTGTACTCTGTGCTTGTCTTCATTTCATCATGATGACTATGTCTGTATCCTGTTATGCTTACTTCTGAGTACTTATTCCGCTGCTAGTAGTTCTTCGCTAAGGAATTTCCTCACCGGCAAATTCCTCAGTGAATAATTCATAAAAATCGCCTATTCACCCCTCCTCTAGTCGATATAACACACTTTCACGAACTTTCTCAACGGTGCACAGTTAGGGGGAACACTTTCTTGAAATTTTAATGAGGGATCATCTTATTTACTACCGTCGTTCTAAGTAAATAAGATGCAGAAACATGATAAACATCACATGTAATCAAAAAGTGACATGATATGGCCAATATCATTTTGCTCCTTTTGATCTCCATCTTCGGGGCTCCATGGTCATCATCGTCACTGGCATGACACCATGATCTCCATCATCATGATATCCATCATCGTGTCTCCATGAAGTTGTCTCGCCAACTATTACTTCTACTACTATGGCTAACGGTTTAGCAATAAAGTAAAGTAATTACATGGCGTTGTTCAATAACATGCAGGTCATACAATAAATTAAGACAACTCCTATGGCTCCTGCCAGTTGTCATACTCATCGACATGCAAGTCGTGATTCCTATTACAAGAATATGATCAATCTCATACATCACATATCATTCATCACATTCTTTTGGCCATATCACATCACATAGCATACCCTGCAAAAACAAGTTAGACGTCCTCTAATTGTTGTTTGCATGTTTTACGTGGCTGCTATGGGTTTCTAGCAAGAACGTTTCTTACCTACGCAAAAACCACAACGTGATATGCCAATTGCTATTTACCCTTCATAAGGACCCTTTTCATCGAATCCGATCCAACTAAAGTGGGAGAGACTGGCACCCGCTAGCCACCTTATGCAACAAGTGCATGCCAGTCGGTGGAACATGTCTCATGTAAGTGTACGTGTAAGGTCGGTCCGGGCCGCTTAATCCCACAATACCGTCGAAACAAGATAGGACTAGTAACGGTAAGCATATTGAACAAAATCAACGCCCACAACAACTTGTGTTCTACTCGTGCATAGAATCTACGCAATAGACCTAGCTCTGATACCAATGTTGGGGAACGTAGCAGAAATTCAAAAAAATTCTATGCATCACCAAGATATATCTATGGAGAGACTAGCAACGAGAGAGAGGAGTGCATCTACATAACCTTGTAGATCGCGAGCGGAAGTGTTCAAGTGAACGGGGTTGAGGGAATCGTACTCGTCATGATCCAAATCACCGATGATCCTAGTGCTGAACGGACAGCACCTCCGCGTTCAACACACGTACGATTGGGAAGACATCTCCTCCTTCTTGATCCAGAAAGGGGGATGGAGAGGTTGATGGACATCCAGCAGCACGACGGCGTGGTGGTGGATGCAGCAGCGATCTCGGCAGGGCTTCGCCAAGCTCTACGAGAGGGAGAGGTGTTGCAGAGGGAGAGGGAGGCGCCAGAGACTTGGGGTGCGGCTGCCCTCCCTCCCCCCACTATATATAGGGCCCCTAGGGGGGCGCCGGCCCTAGGAGATCCAATCTCCAAGGGGGGCGGCGGACAGGGGGAAACTTGCCCCCCAAGCCACGTGGAGGCGCCCCCACCCTAGGGTTTCTAACCCTAGGCACAGGGGGGCCCAAGGGGGGCGCACCAGCTCACCAGGGTCTGGTTCCCCTCCCACTTCAGCCCATGGGGCCCTCCGGGATAGGAGGCCCCACCCGGTGGACCCCCCGGGACCCTTCCGGTGGTCCCGGTACAATACCGGTGACCCCCGAAACTTTCCCGATGGCCAAAACCTAACTTCTTATATATAATTCTTCACCTCCGGACCATTCCGGAACTCCTCGTGACATCCGGGATCTCATCCGGGACTCCGAACAACTTTCTGGTTACCGCATACTAATATCTGAACAACCCTAGCGTCACCGGACCTTAAGTGTGTAGACCCTACGGGTTCGGGAGACATGCAGACATGACCGAGACGACTCTCCGGTCAATAACCAACAGCGGGATCTGGATAACCATGTTGGCTCCCACATGCTCCTCGATGATCTCATCGGATGAACCACGATGTCGAGGATTCAATCAATCCCGTATACAATTCCCTTTGTCAATCGGTACGTTACTTGCCCGAGATTCGATTGTTGGTATCCCAATACCTCTTTTAATCTCGTTACCGGCAAGTCACTTTACTCGTACCACAATTCATGATCCCGTGACCAGACACTTGGTCACATTGAGCTCATTATGATGATGCATTACCGAGTGGGCCCAGAGATACCTCTTTGTCATACGGAGTGACAAATCACAGTCTCGATTCGTGCCAACCCAACAAACACTTACGGAGATACCCGTAGTGCACCTTTATAGCCACCCAGTTACGTTGTGACGTTTGGTACACCCAAAGCACTCCTATGGTATCAGGGAGTTACACAATCTCATGGTCTAAGGAAATGATACTTGACATTAGAAAAGCTTTAGCAAACGAACTACACGATCTTGTGCTATGCTTAGGATTGGGTCTCATCCATCACATCATTCTCCTAAGGATGTGATCCCGTTATCAATGATATCCAATGTCCATGGTCAGGAAACCATGACCATTTGTTGATCAACGAGCTAGTCAACTAGAGGCTCACTAGGGACATGTTGTGGTCTATGTATTCATACATGTATTATGATTTCCGGATAACACAATTATAGCATGAATACTAGACAATTATCATGAACTAGGAAATATAATAATAACCAATTTATTATTGCCTCTAGGGCATATTTCTAACATTATTGACTCTTCTTCATGTTATGATAAATTGCAATTGCTTCAATAACTGAGATTATAGTTTGTTAGTTCTCAATGAAGTTTTTGAATCATACTTCACATTGTTAATAGATTGTTACTTGAGCATATGTATGTATATATATATCTTTACCTAATATTAAAGGACGGATTGTTTCGCCACTTATTTTTGTCCATCGGGCGTTTTTCGTACATCGTCTTGTTTTTTATATTTTTTCGTCCGTCCTTTTTTGCATTCCGATTTTACTCAAAAATAAAATGCACTACATGGGTCTCGAACCCTGCCCGCATAGTTTCAACGGGCACAGGCGAACCAGCTCACCCAGCCAACGTCTTGTTTGAGAAAGGGAGGAAGTTTTTGAATCAACAAGTTGGCTAGAAAATCATTACACAGATGGCGAGATGGGACATTAGAGGGGCAAAGGGAGAATGGAGAGATCCATAAAATCGGTCAAAGAAAGAAAGTCGGATGGGAGATTATGGGGGGTAATTGTAGAAAGGAAGACCCATTAGATGGGCAAAAGAAATGGGTGTATAAATTGTGACATGCATGGCGAAACAGAATTAAAGAGTGGGACTTGCATGCTGGCCATTAAGAATGGTTGAGGGAACAGAAAGACACATTAAATGGGCAAAAGAAATAAAACCGGCATTGCGCCTATGATGGTATTGTGCGGGTGAGAAAGGAAAGGCATAATTGTGATATGCATGACGGGGTGGCAAAATTAGCAAGTTGCGATTTGGATATAAGTAGAGCCAAAATTAAAAAAAACATTATGTTGCCTTTTTTTGGCCTAATTTCTGACCACGACATTAAACAATATCACCAAGCCCAGCCAGCCTAGAGATCGTACCAAGCCCCTAGGCTCCTACCGATCGATCCATACAAGCCCAGCCACCGTCCTTTCTTTAGCCATCGCTCAAAAAGACGAAGCCCTAGCCTTGATGCAAGAAGGTCATGTTTTCCTCAAAAACCATAATTTGGTCATATTGGAACTAGATAGAAGGTACACTCTATAGGAAACGAGAAGATCGTATGTGTAAGTCTCGCCGACAAACAAATCGACCATGACCTAGCTAGCCTTATATACATGTGTCTGTGGAAGCATAATTGATAAAGTGTAGCCTCTGTACTTGCGAGTCTCGCTGAAAAGCAATCGGCAAACCATAGTACATGCGCCAGTTTGTGTATCATCTTCCTCAACAAAAAGTATTTGTCATGGGAGTGGCGTGCGATGTGTCATTCGGGTCTGCGCCAACACATGCAGCTGGATGCTTGAGTTTTACGTTAGAGTTGGACACCCCTTTTCACCCCTATCCAATATGATTGTAGTTATTGAAATTTCCGTCCATCCATGGATAGTGTTGCCTTCGACATTGCGTCTTGGGCATCCATGTAGCCGGGAGATGCGCGTCATGTTGGGAGCCAGCCGGCCGCTATCGGTATGAAAGAACCTTTGCTCGTCACCCAGCCACGCCGCATGGGTCAAAGCTAAGGGTCAGGAAAAACATGCACCCTATGTCATCGGAGGAAAATAGTCGGGGTGGAGGCTATAGTCAATGTCCAAGGTGCACATAGGGGAATCTATCGCGAAGGAGATGTTGAATGCTAAGAAGATTTATATAGGTAGTATGTGGTTACATCATACACAAGTACATATTAATGTCATAAAAGCTAAGCGATAATTGTACCCTAAGGAGCCACCTGAGGACACCACAGTCACTGTCGGTGAGGGGAGGGAAGAAGGGATAAGCTGTGACACAAGTGACACACCATGTTGGAATAGAGGACTTGAACCTATATAGGAGCTTGGGCCATGTTTATTAGACTAGGAGCGTGTGATATATTTTTCTCCCGTTACAACGCACGGGCATGTTTCCTAGTATATATATATATATATATATATATATATATATATATATATATATATATATATATATATATATATATATATATATATATATAAACACTATTCTGATCACGGGATCAGAATAATATTCTGATCACAACCTGAACTGCCCGAGTAATGCGCCTGAACTTCCCTCTGTACGAACCCGACCTTCGAGCTATCTTCGCAACCGTGCCTTCTACCACGAGTTTTTCTGATCATTCATGTTGTTGGCGATGTAAGTGTAATGTTTACACGGTTTTTAGAATCTAAATGCTTGTTTTGATTAGGAATCTAGCTCTTTGGCGGATGTGCTCTCGGGCGGTGATGAACATGGGTCTGTCACAAGTGTTTTGCATGTACTGGATGTTCTAGGATCTATAACAGGATGAAAATTGGGTTTAGGTACGAGTTTACTTCATGATTTGTTGTTATTTTCGAACGAATTCGATTTGGTGTTCCGCCACATCTGTTCTTCGTCTACGGGATTGGTTTCGGCCGCTGTTGTAGATTTGTAGGTTTTCTGTTCAAATTGGGTGTGGATTTGCATGTGTTAGTGAGACAGAATGCTGCCCATGTTGTTAATTTGATTATTCGGGCTCATACAAATCGAAATCTGGTGATTGGATCTTCTACCTCCCGCCGTGGTTTTCTGTTCGAGCGACAATATGATGGGGATCATTTTCTTATTTATCTGGAGCATGATGACGTTCGAAATGGCGGTTGAATCCTTCCCGTTTTGTTAATTCGATTTGGCTGGCTCATTCATTCCGAATTTGCGGATTGTACTTTCTACCTCAAGTCGTGGTTCGTTGTTTGAGCACATGGATTGATGGCGGATCTTTTTTGGATGTTTTATCTGGAGTATGACGACGTTCGAAATGGCTATTGACGTGTTAGAATTGACCCAAACGATTAAATCTAGGAACCAAATTTAATCGGGGTTGTTGTTTCAATCAATTTTCGTTCTGTTGTACAAGCTGGACTACTAGAACTTCCACACCTAAACTTCTGTGCTCTAAGTAGATGTTGTACTTCACTCGATGGTTGCTATTTTCGATCATCCACCATCTTTAGTAGATGCTGGACTTCTTTCTAATTAATGGTTGAACTTCTGGTTTTCCACATTGCATTCCATATTTTGCAAGGCGAAGGTGCATGGTGCTATATATTTTCTTTTTTTCGTTTTTTTTATAATTTTAGTTCTTGAGATGTTATTTTTAGAGTTTGTCTCATGGGCAATCATGGGATTAATCCAAGTATGCATGCACTTTTTCCAGATCGTCTAAGGGTCGTTGTACAAGCTGGACTTCTATACTGTTCATACCTGAACTTCTGTTTTTCCTTCTTTGCAAGGTAATGGAGCAAGCACCTATGTATTTTTTTCTGTTTTTATGTTATTTTTCATTCTTTTGCATTGCTTTGGATTTTTTTGATAGTCCCATGAGCAACCATGTAATTTTCCTACGGATATGCGTATATTTCTTATTTTTTCTAGTATGTTTTCGTACTTATAGTAGTTTTTGGTCTTCAGTGAATAACTATCCTGAACTTCTGTATGCAAATAGTTTTTAAAATGTTAATTTGAGGTTTTGACAAAACCCCGAACTTCTCTATCTTTTCTATTTGAACTTCTTTAAATATAACTTCCCCGACCCTCCCCCTGCGAGGCCAAGACAGGAATGAGCCGGAGCAGGCGATGATGCGGCGTGCCGCGTCCTCGCATGCAGAGGCGAGTCCGTCACATATGTGACCCCACTATCTATCTTAGGGTTTTTAGGGTTTAGGGTGCATGAGGTGGGGGTGGAAACAGAATAACCGCATTGCGTCCTGTCAAATCCTAGCGCGCAGCAATGCGGTAGCGCGAGGCCGAGCAGGGGGGA
>NC_041389.1:51317162-51318195 GCF_002162155.2 Triticum dicoccoides
TGCGAGGCCAAGACAGGAATGAGTCGGAGCAGGAGGCGAGTCTGTCACATCCGTGACCCCACTATCTATCTTAGGGTTTTTAGGGTTTAGAGTGTGTGCGGTGGGGGTGGAAACAGAATAACCGCATTGCATCCTGTGAAATCCTAGCACGCAGCAATGCGGTAGCGCGAGGCCGAGCAGGGGGGGAGGGGGAAGGGACCCCCCTCCCCTCCCCCTGCGAGGCCGAGACAGGAACGAGCCGGAGCAGGCGATGACGCGGCGTGCCGCGTCGTCGCATGCGGAGGCGAGTCCGTCAGATCCGTGACCCCACTATCTATCTTAGGGTTTTTAGGGTTTAGGGTTTAGGGTTAGATATGAACTTCATCTGTTTTTGTACTTGAACTTCTTATTTTTGTTTCTTTATGGTTTATTCATTCTTATTCCTTTACTTCTTTTATTAGAGTACTTGAACTTCTTTTCTTTATTTTTTGAACTTCTTTTCTCTTGTTTTTTAGGTGTATTTTTTTGTTTGTATTTTTCTTCCCTTGGTAGTGTATTTTCCATCTATTTTTGGTTTTAAGGATATCAGCAGTGCTGTTGTATGATTTTATCTCCTTATAATATATGCATTCACATGGTGCATTCATTTATATATAGATGTATTTACTTCTATAGCTGTTGGGGGGTAAAACTGCAATTTCACATGCGCTGCAACTCCCACCACGACAGGTAGGCATTAACTGACCATCTCCCTCGCCAACACCTGTCAGAAAACGCCTCTCCCTCTGTCGCTTGCTCTCTCCCCCCACTCCGTCGCTCCGCTACCTCCTTCAACTGCAACTCCCCCCGATTTCTCCGCCCCTGTCCCCTGCCCTCTCCAGTGGAGTAACCGGCACACTCCCCCGCTCCTATTTCTCCCCCGTGTCGCGCTCTCCCTCGCCCAGCCCGCTCTCCCCTGCTCTGAAGCAAGGGCGGCAACTGCTTGCGCGTGGCGTCGTGGGGAGTGAAGAACCACCGCAGATTCGTGCGTGCGTGGGTTGTTTGGAGAGGTACA